>NC_053450.1:82094759-82099094 GCF_015227805.2 Hirundo rustica | reverse complement strand
GGCCTGTGAGGGAATTGAGGGTTTTTTCACAATATCGTTTTAGTGGAGCCAAAGAGGCTAAAGAATTGCCCAAGGCCAAAGACTATCAAGGCCTGACTATGTATGAGTCCTGAGCTCCGAAAGCTTTGTTCCAATGGCAGGGTCTCAGTTCATTCTCTTTGTGCCTTTAGCCACAAATTTTGCATGAATGAAAGCACCTGGGTTCTTTGACATCCTTTACTTCCACTCCAAATGCAGCCTGATGCTTCCTGTTCACATCCTCCTTAACTGCAAGCAAGAGCTTGAAACTTGCCCGTGATCAAAGGCTGCATTTTGACAGTTCAGGTGCAATTAAATGCGAGTATCACATAGGGTGCTTGCAGTTTATTGTTAAATCTGTGCTGAAGAGCTGGCAAAAAACTAGAGCCGCAACGCTTCCTTGCAGATCACAGTGAGATATCTAAATGGGTGCACTTGCAGACAGGAAGCTGTGCTTGAGCCATTGGAGGCTTGGGCACAGCCCAGCTGACACTGAATAGCCAGCCACTCCTAGAACAATGTATTTCATCACACATAGCTCTCTCACCTTGCTGAAAGAGAGACAGGGACAAGCAATCGACAAAAAACTTGCTTTAGTCATGGACCAGATATAAGGGAGCAGACAGCTGCTGGCTTTAAAGCAATTTTGAATCAAGAACGTTTGCTCTATCCTTGGTATTTACACTCAAAGGCTTTTGAAGCAGATATCTGCCTGAGCATGGAAAAGCAAGATCACATTTGCTGTTGAAATCTGTTCTCTGGTGGATTATAATAATAAATGTTTAATCCACTTAAAAAAAGAAAAAAAAGTAGAGGAACTTATATTAAGCAAAATGTCCAGTGGGATCCAGATAGAATGAATACCAGAAACCTCAAATATTTGTTAAGATAGAGGAGAAAAGCAGTTGTTCTTTAATTTCCTCAGCTCCTGAAAAAATGCACTCTTGGCTCATGTTCTTCTTTTGTAAGGGATCTTTAAACACGTTCAACTACAAGAGAGAATTGATGACAACTCTGTGAATGCAGGTCAGTATTTCTGTTGGGTTTACAAGACGTGCCTGGATACTGGAGTGACAGGTTAGGTTCCCTCTGAAAGAAATATGTCAGCTGCTCCATGATTTTCGTGTCCATTGCTGTTTCTCCTTGTCTTTCATCAGCAAATAATAATTTGTACTCTCTCGTGAAAGTAATGAAATTCTTTTGTCTTTTACTGTCACCTCTCTTCCTGCTGGACTGGGGGTGTCACGGCCACTACTGGTGTACTGAGGCTAAAACTCAATAACAAGCTCAAGTCAGATTTAAGGAAATGAGTCAATAAGCAGAACAGGAAGGAAACACACCAATTTAAGCCTAGAAACCCACATAATATAGAGGTTAATACATTTCTTTGTACTTTCAGGTGCAGTGGCTGTGATGGGCAAGTTCCCACTCTGTCTCAAGTGAAAACACATTCATACAAAAAAATCAAATTGGCCTGAGGCAATTGCTCGTGATGAAGCCACACAAATGTTAAAACGTGGTCAAAAGAAAAACTGTCCTGAAGGGCTGGAGGAGACAGGTGAAGGGAAGATGGCATCAATACAGAAAGAGTGAAATGCCAATCCCATGCCTGGATCATGTCGCTAGAGGATCCTCTGCTGGAAGCTTTCCACCTGAGGGTATAAAAAGGGATCTGTGTGTCCCAGGAGGTTTTAAACACAAATTTGTGCTCAGCCCACTGCCCAAGTGCTGCAGTGCTGTCTGTAAATATTGAAACATAAATTGCCTGAATGGGCTTGCGGAAATGCTACCATGAGCAATGTGTTTGTCGGAATTACTGCTGGGGGAAGCGAGCCAAATTAATGACAACTGCCAAAAAAGTAGAGCAGAATAGGTATACTTTCCCCTGCATGTCAGAAGCTGGATTTATGCCAGATTCTGTCAGGATGTGAAAGAAAACATGCTCAGAGGCTGCCGAGTCCCACAACAAGTCCTCATTTCCCGCTCTAAGTATTTTCCTCTTTATATTTATATTTGGCCATGTGTAAGGGATGGTGATAAGGATAGATCCATTATTTTGTGGAGCAAGGAGGAAGGCAGGACTGCTAGAAACATCTGTTAATTTGGATTTGGTGCCTTGAGGCCACTTCCTCTTCTCATTGCACCAGAACCAGCCAGGGGAGCTGAAGGAAGCTTCACTGCACTTCATGCCCCAGTGGTACCTTCCACGCAGGGGTTGAAGAAAGCTTGGAAGACTATAAATAAGTTTTTGAATGCACCAGAAGGTAGCTTTTATTCTCTCTGGTTTGTATGTTGTGAAACTGGAGCATTGGGAAGTTGATTTTCAGAGTTTCTTACTGCTCAGCACCTGCCTGAAAGGTCAGCATTTCAGAAGCACTACGAGTGCCTGGGAGGAACCAAGCTCTTTCTCATAACTTCGAACAACAGCCACCTCTTTGCTGAATTTGCTAGTATGCAAATGCTGGGCAATGTCAGCACTGGAGTTGACTAAAGCAGAGTTTGCAATCTGTTTGCAGCACCCCCTAGCACCTCTCGTTATCACTGTGGTTTTACCCTCCCTAATGACTTAATGCACTCGGAATAAATCAGCGACGTGTAAACTGGCGCTTTTTTTTTCAGCAAGTACAATCACCCAGGAAATTAGCATAATTTTTCTCCTTCTCCCCATCCTGCCCATCTTTCCTGAGGAAACTGATTCTTAATGGGGAGAACCATTTATGGTGCTGGCAAATGCCTCGAATAAAGCATTATGGACAGAGATGTCTCTAAAGGCCAGCTTCTGGCAACCTGCTGCTTGGGCAGTGGGGTGAACAGGAATTTGTATTTAAAGGCTTGGTCTGTGAATAAGAGACTCGGTTGCTCACATCAGTGTTTTGTATCCTGACATCTCTGGGTAAGGAAGAAGCAGTGTTTTGTGACCCATGTTCATGCCATAATTATCCCAGGTGTAAATGAAGAGCTGGAGCCACAGTCATTGAAACTGAGTCAATGACAGCAAATTTCACCTGATGTTTCTGGTATTATTTTAGAACCAGTGACCCAACTGGAAGCACACAAATTCCTATGTATTTATTGCATAAACATATATAAATTTTGGACAGCTGCAATACAGTGTGTACTCCTGCTGTTGTTTTGACAGCCTTAGCTCAGTGAAACTACTAATTGAACTTGCAGTGCTGAAAATAATACAGCCATATGTGTAACTGCAGTGTGTACTTCATAAATGAGATGGTGCTACCATAAACTGTGGAAATAATGCAGTTGTATAAAATTAGAGTGATGAACGTGCATTGGCCTGCAATTCTACCGTGCAAGCCAAAGCTGGTACCAAACTGCTCCCTCAAAACCGCGGGCTTTTAACAAGCTCTGTAGGGTAGCAATCGCTTACTCTGCACTTTCATGTGTGGGATACAATGTTGGTATTTTTTTTTTTTTTACCCATTCATCCAAATTTTTCTGCTTTTTTTCTGTTATGATGGTCATCCACCAATGTAGGTGGGCTTTGCTTCAGCTTTGGAGTAAACCACCCATTCCGGGCTTCACCAGCTGCTGTGAGCCGGAGCTCCCAGGTGGAGGCAAGAGGAGAAACGGGACAAAGCAAAGTACGGCAATGGGGGATTTTGGTTTTGCTGCACTGTCCTTCTAAGGACAGAGAAAATCCTCAGTTTAGCGGGTTGTCAGCATCACAGGCCCCCTTCCCCCGCACGCAGCTCCTCTAACAAAGGACGACTCAGAACAGGGGACAAAGACCCGGCCCATCAAGGGCTGGGAGCGGAAAGACAAGGAACATGAATGCAGTCAGCTGACGCCCAGGTACAGAGACAAAGGAGCGGGAGTGAATCCTGATGACTCACAGAGGTTAGGGAGAGGATGAGGAGGCAAAGACCATGATTGCGATCAGCTCCCGGACAGAACATCCCAGGCTATCACATGGCGCCCGGAGGGAAGAAGCCAGGAGAGATGTTGAGGACTGGTTAGTGAGTGAAATACCTCTTTGTGGTCACAGGCAAGTCTGGCCGAGACTGCCGGGACATTATCTGGAGAAGATAGTGGTGATGAAACAGGATAGGGCTTGTTGCGGTTGGTGTGTTCGTTCTTCGTTCTTTCTTTCTTTATTTGAGTTGAGGGGAGGGAGGGAGGGCGGGGAGGGAGGAGGGAGGGAGGGAGGGAGGGAGGTAGGGAGGGAGGGAGGGCAGGGAGGGAGGGAGGAGGGAGAGGGAGGGAGGGAGGGAGGGAGGGAGGAGGGAGGGAGGGAGGGAGGGAGGGGGGAAGGAAGGGAAGGAGGGAGGAGGGAGGGAGGGGATGGAGGGAGGGCGG
>NC_053450.1:80570446-80820975 GCF_015227805.2 Hirundo rustica | reverse complement strand
CCAAAATACTTTCATTGTTGCTGTGGAGAAGGGAATATTAAATATGAATATATGACTTAAAACATGTACAAACCTGTGTATTTTACTCATCTGCTCCTGCATTCCTTAGTATTTTATCCTGCATTTCTTCTAGGAGTTGAATCAAATTAATTGCTTGGTAGGAATGCAATTTTAAATTAAATAAACACTGACCAGATTCCTTAGGAAGCAACCACAATAATATTTATTGTTTAGTATATCACTGGCTGCCTCAAACTAGTCAGTGCAAGAATGCCTGAAGTGCTGATTGGCCAGTGCTGACAATGAACTTATTGAAGACTCATGGATGAGAACAAATCAGCTGGTTTTCTTTAACGTAGATATTAATAGAGACGGAGAGTGAAATTGCGCTGAGATAAGGAATTATGTAGCAAGATGTGTGTTTGTGCTGACTGACTTTCCTTGATAATGGGTTGTTTTGGTCTCTCTCTTGCACACACACACACGGAGCCCAGAGAATCAATCTGTTTGCTGAGGAGTCCTCTACCTAGGGAAGTCCTGTTTGCCAGGTCTTTTATTTTAGGAAAAGAGGTTACATAATATTCACAACAGGCTCTTTATAGGAATAAAAATGTATTTAAACACCATTAAAAATTAAAATTGAGGCTTTACTTCATGAAAAGACATTGAAGTAAGCTAATATAAAATAACAATTTTAAAGGAAAATCCCTGCTATGCTAGCCTACTTCTTTTGTCTATGCAGCCACATATTTATGAGTACTTCATGAAACAGAAGACAGGAGGAGAGAACTGACAGTCACTTAAGTTGCTTGAAAATTATAAACCTTCAGAAACTACGTGAAGCTATTGAAGTTGTCTGTGGGTTCTGCACAAACTGACAGAGACCTTTTCTACCCAGCAGCTTTCTGATCTGACTAATTGTAATTTCTGAATTGTAGAAGGCAAAGAGGTCAAAATCTGTCTTCCCTCACAGAAAGCTAATTTCAGTGAACTCCATTAAATGAACAGAGATGTTTCATATCCATATTTTGTGTTCCCACGTAGAAATCAACTGAAAGATTAAATTACCTGGAAAGCATTATTTGTGTAGAAGGCTTTGGCACAAATGTGATGAATATTATCTGAAGTAAGAGAAAGCATCTGATTGTGCTTGTTCTAAACACTAATGTTTAATAATTTAATTTTATTGATCTCATGTTGTTAACAGTCTTTGCAAATACAACAGATGTCAAAGGAATCAAGCCTATTAGACCCCTGCCTCCAATAGCAGTGCATTAGAGGACTAGAATGTTTGTAATTTCTATTTATGCTGTATATGAGGTGCTAACAAAACAGTCTCAAATCACCAGTTTTTCAGAATTTGAATTTAGGTCCAGTAAGTAAGATAAGTAATTATGAAACATATTTAATATTAAGGAAAATAACTCACAGAATTATAAACACTACTTGTAGGAGAATTGCAAATCCCTGAAATTCAGAAGTCAGTTTTTTATTTGTATACCCACCTCTGAACCCCCACCTCCCACACAAGAATGGATATAACTTGAACCTAAAAATAATGAAGAAAGAATACTAAAGATACATCAGGACTCTATCACTACTGCAATCGCATGATAAATGCTCTATTATTTCACAAATAGTAGCAAAACACTGCACTAAGATTTTTCCTTCTAATAATATTTTATATCATGAAAATACAAAATAGGTATTACAAAATTATTACTTACATTTAAGAAGTGGTTACAAGGCACTCACAGGCTATCATTAACTATTTCTTTGTACACATACTCATTACATATAGGGACAGTCATAGTCTTTATTTATCAAAGTCATTGAAAATATGGATAATGTAATCCTGAAATTATGTATCATTGTGATTTTTGTTTGTTTGTTTGTTTTCTTTCTTGTAAAACCAGGTACCACTTCTGTGACAGAAAATCAGGGTAAGCAAAAATTGTGAAGTGCATTTTCACACAAGAACCACTATACAAATGACCTTATTCACAAAGTAAAATCACCCAAAATTTTACTTATAAAATCAGGCATCTCTCTGAGTATTATTACAATGTTCTTAACGCACAGACTCTTTACTGTGACTAGGAAGTAAAAAACTACTTTTATTTTCAATTTTTTTCTCATCTGAAAATAAAAAATGGTTAGCATTAAGGTATTTTTTGCCCCAACATTTTTAAGGCCATTAAAGAAGGTGCTTTTTTTTTTTTTTTTTTTTTAATCTTAAAATGAAATATTCACAAACCTCAAATTACAGAGAATACGAAAAAGTTGCTAATCTCATTAAATACAGATTTAAATAAAGGTTCATAAGTAGTAAGGGAGCTAAGGTTAGCCTTGTAAGAAATCATGAGTAAATTGTTAACATCTCTTTTTGCTTCAATGGAGCACAGATTCAATCTCTTTGTTGTTTTTCCATCTTCAAATTTTGTGGTCAACCTCCTACGTTTTTTAGATTATCTCATTTTGGTTACTTCTTTCTGGCAATATTTGTGCCACTGCTTTAAAATACAAGGCCATTATGCTTTGTCTTAACATTCAGTAAATTTGACAATCAAAATGAAAAATGACTGGATGTACTTAAAAGACATAAATCATTATTGAACCCTTTATGCTCCTTTATCACCAGTTATGCCTCTGACGTGAAATTAGGCCTTGGATGTGAAGTGCTGTTAGGACACTTTGCTTAACTAATAACTGTTTAGTTGAAGTCTAAGTGGAAGAATTGTAGTGGCTCCAATAAGCAGGAACGAATTAATTGCAGCACTTGTATTAAAATACCACACGACTTTCTAACTATGGATTTCCTTATTATTTCAGAAATAGTTCCTCCTCTAAAGCATACTGAATCGTATCACATATCTAACCTGAATAAATGCATATGATGGACTTTTATGAGGGCTTTTTATTATTATGAGGTCTATTTTATTGCTTTCCTTTTGTCTTCTCTTTTTAACCACAGTCTATTTGCCAGCTTCAGGTAAAGAATTTTATGCAACTCTTAGACATTGCTGAGTTACTATGAATTCTGATTAACCAAAGGGGTCAACTTTCATTAGAAAGTGCATAAAACTCAGTCCATTAAATTGTCCATTTCAAGCTTGCAGTAATGGCTTATGGTTTTGATTATATTAATTAGTGCACCTTCTGCATTGCCAATATAAATGGTTATTTTAGAGCACAGAGGCTTCATCTTCTAGCATAGAACTAGTTCATAGGGAAAAAATGGTAGAAGAGATGGGAGATTTAAAATTTAATAAGTTAACAGAAATATATTAGATTAAAAAAATAAAGTCATTGCAATAGATAAACTATTTTGTCAAAGAAGCTTACATTTATTAGCTACAGTTAGAAAACAATAATCCCAAATCATAATTTTTTACAACTTCACCTTGAAATTAGGGACATATGATTTTATTGTTTTTGGTCAGAGAGATTCTTTTAACTGTTCATAACACAATGTCCAAACTCATTTGCTCTTATCTTCAGTGACTCCTCAAAATACATAACAAGCTACTGGCTTTCAAAACTATACTCTACTCTAAAACAGTATCCATTTCTACTTCAGCAGCTGATATAATGAAGCATATCTAGCCACTGTTCTATCCAGCTTAATATTCTACACAAAATTATAAATCCCTTTATTTTGGAGAACATATAAATACAGATTCTCTATACTTCTCAACTCAGCAAGTCAATTATCAAAATAGATCAAGGGAAGAGTAGAAATAGCAGACCTCTACAGACAGTCCTCTGCATGGGACCACTCACTGAGGGCTGAGTCATCTCCAGTGGGAAACGGGACTGTGCTGGCTTGAAGGCAAAACCAGCGAGAGACTCCAAGTCAGAAAAAACAATTTAATAAGAGAGGAAAAAAAAAGTAAAATAAAATAAAACACATGCAATGGTACAAAAGATCACTGACAGAGTCAGAATACAACCTGAAACCGTGGTGGTGGCAGTCCAGATGAAGTGGTCTTGTTGAAGCAGTGTTCTTGCAGAAAGGTCTGGTAGCTCTTGTCCTCTGGGAGTCCAGTGGGTAAGGCTGCCTGTGCTGTCCCAAGGCCCCGATTATATCCAGGTGGGAATGCTTGGCTCCTCCCCCTGGGCGGAGCATCTCACAATGGACTGATATCATTTTATCAGTTTTGCAATGGGTCCTTGATTGCCTATTAAACAGAGATAGCTCCTGGGGAGAGTTATCTATGAGTCATGCAGGACGGTATTGATGGGCCATTAACAGAAGATAGTCTGGAGGGAGGGGGCACGGGAAACAGTGGTGCACAACAACATTTCATGTAGATGGTGATAGAATACATACTTTGGGCACATTTTACATTGTAACCTAGGACATAATCCACCCCTTATTCTATGACCATCTACATTATACCTAAATTAATACATTCTTACAGCTAGATAGATAAATATACACATATACAGAATGAAACCCTACACTCAGTTCTCACTTAAAATTAGGTCTCCCTGTGGTACACAACGGGTTTCCCCATCTTTCTGCATTACCCACCAAGTGGAACCAGGTCCTTGAGCAAAAACAATCCCATGGATGGGTCTGCCTTTGCTTGATGTGGGATTAATCCAAACAGTTTTTCCTAAGATGCCTTTCATGTGTACCACAGGGACTTTATCTCCATCCACTGTGTGCAAGGGTTCAGACTGGGCAGGACCAGCTCGATTGATTGACCCTCGAGTGTTGACCATCCAGGTGGCCTTTGCTAAGTTCAGTTCCCAATTTTTGAAAGTCCCCCCACCGAGCGCCTTCAGGGTAGTCTTAAGTAACCCATTGCACCGTTCAACTTTCCCGGCAGCTGGTGCATGATAAGGGATGTGATATATCCATTCAATGCCATGTTCTCTAGCCCAGGTGTTTATAAGGCCGTTCTTGAAATGGGTCCCATTGTCTGACTCGATTCTCTCAGGAGTGCCATGTCTCCACAAGACCTGCTTTTCAAGGCCTAAGATAGTATTCCGAGCAGTAGCATGAGGTACAGGGTAGGTCTCTAACCATCCAGTGGTGGCTTCCACCATAGTTAGCACATAGCGCTTGCCTTGGCGGGTTTGGGGAAGGGTGATGTAGTCAATCTGCCAGGCCTCCCCATACCTGTACTTCAACCATCGTCCACCGTACCACAGAGGCTTTACCCGCTTGGCCTGTTTGATTGCAGCGCAGGTCTCACAGTTGTGGATGACCTGTGAGATGTTGTCCATAGTAAGGTCCACCCCTCGGTCACGGGCCCATCGGTATGTTGCATCTCTCCCCTGATGACCAGACGCATCATGGGCCCAACGGGCTAAGAATACTTCTCCCTTGTGTTGCCAGTCTAGATCCACCTGTGATACTTTCACCTTGGCGGCTTTGTCCACCTGCTCGTTGTTGTGATGCTCTTCATTAGCCTGACTCTTGGACACATGTGCATCCACGTGTCAAACCTTAACGGTCAGCTTCTCTACTCGGGCGGCGATGTCTTGCCAAATCTCAGCAGCCCAGATGGGTTTCCCTCTGCGCTGCCAATTGGCCTTTTTCCAGCGGTTCAGCCATCCCCACAGAGCATTAGCTACCATCCACGAGTCGGTGTAGAGATAGAGTCTTGGCCACTTCTCTCGTTCGGCAATATCTAAAGCTAGCTGGATGGCTTTAAGTTCTGCAATTTGACTTGATCCACCTTGTCCTTCAGTAGCTTGTGCAACTCGTCGTGTGGGGCTCCATACTGCAGCCTTCTATTTCCGGTTAGCGCCTACAATTCGGCAGGAACCGTCAGTGAAAAGGGCATATTGTCTTTCAGTCTCCGGTAGCTCATTATACGGTGGGGCTTCCTCGGCACGTGTCACTTGTTCTTCCTCTTCTTCAAAAGATAATCCAAAAGTCTCACCTTCAGGCCAGTTAGTTATAATTTCTAGAATCCCAGGGCGATTCGGGTTTCCAATACGGGCGCGCTGTGTGATGAGGGCAATCCATTTGCTCCATGTGGTGTCAGTGGCATGATGCGTGGAAGGAACCTTTCCTTTGAACATCCATCCCAGCACTGGTAGTCGAGGTGCCAAAAGCAGCTGCGTTTCAGTGCCAATTACTTCTGAGGCAGCTTGAAGTCCTTCATAGGCGGCTAAGATTTCCTTCTCTGTGGGAGTGTAGTTGGCTTCAGATCTTCTGTAGCTTCGGCTCCAGAATCCCAGTGGTCGGCCCCGAGTCTCCCCAGGCACCTTCTGCCAAAGACTCCAAGACAGGCCATTGTTCCCGGCTGCTGAGTAGAGCACGTTCTTCACCTCTGGTCCCGTCCTCACTGGGCCAAGGGCTACCGCATGAGCGATCTCCTGCTTGATCTGGGCAAAGGCTTGCTGCTGTTCAGGGCCCCAATGGAAATCGTTCTTCTTGCGGGTGACCAGGTAGAGAGGGCTCACAATCTGGCTGTACTCAGGAATGTGCATCCTCCAGAAACCTATGGCGCCTAGGAAAGCTTGTGTCTCCTTCTTGCTGGTCGGTGGGGACATGGCGATGATCTTATTGATGACCTCAGTGGGAATCTGCCGCCGTCCATCTTGCCACTTTACTCCCAGGAACTGGATTTCTTGGGCCGGTCCCTTCACTTTACTTCGCTTAATGGCAAAACCAGCTTTCAGCAGAATCTGGATGATCTTTTCTCCTTTCTCAAAGACTTCCCCTGCTGTGTTCCCCCATACAATGATGTCATCAATGTACTGTAAATGTTCAGGAGCCTCACCTTTTTCCAGTGCAGTCTGGATCAGTCCATGGCAGATGGTGGGGCTGTGTTTCCACCCCTGGGGCAGTCGGTTCCAGGTGTACTGTACGCCCTTCCAGGTGAAGGCAAACTGGGCCCTGCATTCTGCTGCCAAAGGAATGGAGAAGAAGGCATTGGCAATATCAATGGTCGCATACCACTTTGCTGCCTTGGACTCTAGCTCGTACTGAAGCTCCAACATATCTGGCACAGCAGCACTTAGTGGTGGGGTGACTTCATTCAGAGCACGGTAATCCACAGTCAGTCTCCATTCTCCACTGGACTTACGCACTGGCCATATAGGGCTGTTGAAAGGTGAACGAGCCTTGCTGACCACCCCTTGGCTCTCCAGTTTCCGAATCATCTCATGGATAGGAGTCACAGAGTCTCTGTCAGTGCGGTATTGCCGTCAGTGTACTGTTGTTGTGGCGATTGGTACCTGTTGTTCTTCAACTCTTAGTAGTCCCACAGCACAGGAGTCATCTGAGAGACCAGGCAAGGTACTCAGTTGTCTGATGTCTTCTGTCTCTACAGCAGCTATCCCAAAAGCCCAGCGATATCCTTTTGGATCTTTGAAGTATCCATTTCTGAGGTAGTCTATGCCAAGGATGCATGGGGCCTCTGGGCCAGTCACGATGGGGTGTTTTTGCCACCCATTCCCGGTTAAACTCACTTCGGCCTCCAATACAGTCAGCTGCTGGGACCTTCCTGTCACTCCAGAAATAGAAATGGATTCTGTTCCTACATACCTTGATGGCATCAGGGTACATTGGGCACCAGTGTCAACCAAAGCCGTATATTTTTGTGGGTCAGATGTGCCAGGCCATCGGATCCACACAGTCCAATAGATCCGATTGTCCCTTTCCTCTACCTGGCTAGAGGCAGGGCCCCCCTATTCCTGGTCATGGTACACGTTGCTTTCTTCCTGTAAATATGTTCCTGAGGTCCCTTCAAGTGGATCAGTCATATCATTCTTCTTATACTGTCTGGGGTTCTGTGCCTTTGAGACTGGAGCAGTGTTGGCTCTAGATGAGCTCTTCGTGGTAGGTGTCTCTCTCTTCAGTTCACGTACCCGGGCTGCTAAGGAGGAGGTGGGTTTTCTATCCCAATTTCTCATGTCTTCTCCATGTTCCCGAAGAAAAGACCAGAGGTTACCCCGTGGAGTGTATCCTCTCTCCCTGGCTGGTGGGTACCTGCTCCTAATGGCAGAGACTCTTGTTGGTTCTGGCGAGATGTGGTAAATTTCTTCCTTAAGTTCCTTTTTTAGTTTCTGATGGCCCTCTTCAATCAAGCTCCGGACTTGCTCAGCCAGCCTTGTTTCCACGGATGAGACATGAGTACGAAATGGGGCGGTGACAGTGTCCTCGTAAATTCTTAGTTTATTGACCAAGACGCCCACCTTGTCCTCACCTTCCCTCCATTGCAGCGTTGCCAGGTAACGGGAGTACATCTCTGGTCCAAGCCGTGCAAATCTCAACCACATCTGCGATGTGCACTGGACATCATCTGGGCTTTTAGGAAATCTCTCATCTTCTGAGAAAATGATCTCCAGCACAGCCAATTCCCTCAGGCATCGGGTACCTTGTTCCATTGTGCTCCATTTTCCTTGGTGCACCTGGAGGTCTTCTTTACAAAGGTATCTGTCCCTCACACTTGTTAGCAGTCGCCGCCAGAGGCTGAGAGTTTGTTGGGTTCTCCCGATCCCCTGGTCAATGACCACATCCCGAGACAGCGATCTCAGTTGCCTGGCCTCACTTCCATCCAGAATGGTGTCATTGGCTGCAGCGTCCCAGATGCGGAGCAGCCAGGTTAGGATGGACTCGTTTGTCTGGCGGGTGAATTCCCTGCGCAGGTCATGCAGTTCACCCAGGGATAGAGAGCGGGTGATGATCTCTGGCTCTGTCTCTTCTGCTGGGTGCGAAGGTCCTGCCACATCTTCATCAGTCATTATGCGGACTGATTTGCTCTTTGATTTCTTCTTCTGAACAGGGGCAACTGCCACTGGTTTAGGTTGTTCTGTTTCGGTGACAGTTTGTGTGGAGATGCTGATGGCACTTTTGGTTTCTTTCTCCTCTGTGACAGCTTGTGTAGACACTGACACTGTTGCTTTGTTTTTGGTTCCTTTCTCCTCTGTGATGGTCTGAGTATATGCAGAAACTGTTGCTTTGTTTTTGGTTCCTTTCTCTTCTGTGATGGTCTGAGTAGATGCAGAAACTGTTGCCTTGTTTTTGGTTCTTTTCTCTTCTGTGACAGTCTGCATAGATGCGGTTCCTGTTTCCTCTACGACAGTTTGTGTAGACACGGATGCCGTTGTTTTGCATTTGTTTCTTTTTCCCTCCTCCTCAAGGAGACGCTGCACCACTCCATGTAGTGTTTGATTTCTAAACATGGTGAGCATGGTGCAGGCCGTGCAGAGAAGGCAAAGCAGAACTAACAACAATATTATGCTGTCCTTGGCACCTAGAGAGAACTCAATACTTTTGAAAACTGCTGTGCCATACCTAAAAGACTGGAAAAAATCATTCTTTACCCCTCCCCACAGGGGCTGGGTGCGATTATTGAGAGCCCAGATGTAGCATTCTGGACCAGGACAAGAACACAAAATAGAGTATATATTCCGAATGATGCTCATTGCCTCAGAGGTTACCATACAATAAACATAATAGACCAATACAGCAATTCTGGTACCATACCCTGGTCTACACATGAGCATTAAGACCGGCAAATACTGCCCCATGTGTGGGAAAATGTAGAGAGCTAGGTATAAGATATATGAAAGCATGTTGAGCATCATAGCGGACAGCTGTTTCTTTTTTCCTCACTACAAAATTGTAATTCTGACTTTTCTCAGTACCTCCTGCCCCACGTTGGGCGCCAAAATATATGTGCTGGCTTGAAGGCAAAACCAGCGAGAGACTCCAAGTCAGAAAAAACAATTTAATAGGAGAGGAAAAAAAAAGTAAAATAAAATAAAACACATGCAATGGTACAAAAGATCACTGACAGAGTCAGAATACAACCTGAAACCGTGGTGGTGGCAGTCCAGATGAAGTGGTCTTGTTGAAGCAGTGTTCTTGCAGAAAGGTCTGGTAGCTCTTGTCCTCTGGGAGTCCAGTGGGTAAGGCTGCCTGTGCTGTCCCAAGGCCCCGATTATATCCAGGTGGGAATGCTTGGCTCCTCCCCCTGGGCGGAGCATCTCACAATGGACTGATATCATTTTATCAGTTTTGCAATGGGTCCTTGATTGCCTATTAAACAGAGATAGCTCCTGGGGAGAGTTATCTATGAGTCATGCAGGACGGTATTGATGGGCCATTAACAGAAGATAGTCTGGAGGGAGGGGGCACGGGAAACAGTGGTGCACAACAACATTTCATGTAGATGGTGATAGAATACATACTTTGGGCACATTTTACATTGTAACCTAGGACAGGGACTCCAACTCATTATCAGAAAGCTATTTCAGTGATTAATGTGGATTTTAAAAGTGAACTGCATCTCATAAGCCTTACACTAGGAGCCACGTTTTTTAAAAGGAAAAAAAAAATTGGTGGTTTTTTTTTTGTGATAATAGCATCAATAGAGATATGTGTTAGACTTCTGTCAGTCAGAGAGACAAATTTGGCCTCATCTCTCTTCTGGGTAGGTGCAAGAATCCAACATCCAATTTGTCAACAATATATCTGATACCAATCTACCTCCATTCCTTCTGTGCCTCCCATCTCTCCTCAGTTAAGGAATATCAGCTTGTCGTGTTAAGGATCTGCAACTTTTAGTTACCCACAGGGCCCCTCCTTCCTTCCCAATCTTCCCATGTCTAAGGCATACACATAATGTGTCAGAACAAGGGAACTTGAAACTGCATATTCTAAGTTTTAATTTGTCCTCCCTAACTTTTTGAAGTTCTTGATATGACTTCCTGTCCTGTCCTTGCTAAAGAGGTCAATGTCCATGCATAGATGCTAAAGGGGAATGCCAGAGAAGATCCATTCCCCTTGCATCTTACCTCTTCTCCCTCCCAGGTCTTTTCTACCTGGGAACAATGCATCCCCTTCCTCCATCAGAAATACCATTCAGTAAACATCACTGCTTGGATCAGGTAGCTAGCTCTAAGAAACCCTACATAATCCATAGGGACTGAAACTCTTTGAGAGGCTGAGAGAAGATGTTACCTTGAGAACTTAGGTCTCTGTGGTGGTTTCAGGAAGATTTTGGGAGAAATCCTCCCAAGGGGGCCCCCTCCCCTCCCCTCCCCCAACCGGTTCGGGAAAAGACTTCCTCAGAGAGAAGTGGGAAAAACCTGTTTATTAAACAGGCAAAGCACTCCCAGCACAATACCCGATGACAAGAGCTTCGTGCTGCTTACGGAGGGATAACAAACTTAAAGATAAGTCTCCTCTTGAAGATCATCACTGTGCTCCACCGCTCCGTCTCCACTGGCATTGGGAGAAAAGGAGATGTGCAGGGCTGGTCTTGGTGGGGTGGGTCCCCTGTGGAGGCCCTCAGTGCTTCCCCAGGTCCTTAGTCTGGAGAGGTTGGAACAGTTCTGAGGAGACGGCAAAAAAGAAAAAAAAAGGAAAAAAAGCAAAAGAAAAAAAGCAAAAAAAGCTTCAGCTATTCTACAGCATCTAACTACGCTAGCACTAAACTAACTAACTGCTCAGGGAAAAAAAACAACAGAGCTTCTTTTCGTCTTGCCGTGTTCCAGCTCCCCCGCTTCAAGGTCACTCTGATGAGCAGAGTTTTCCTGGGGAAAACAAAAGGCGCCTCCCTTCCCCCTGCACCCAACAGATGATTGGGGATGCACAGTCACCCCAGGACATCTTCCACCCCTTATCCCCATATCGTCAACTTCCAGACAGAACCAATGTATATTCCACATAGAACTTCCATCCATTCTCCCCACAAAAAAAGAATACAAGCAATACCTGTCATGCTCCTGTCACGTTCCACACTGAGCCACAGAATCCAGGCCCCAGGCTGCAGGGCAGCAGGATTCCTCTCTCACTCATACCTTCAACACATGCTCATACTTTCAACACTTAACACATACCCTCTCACTTACACATTTCCTTCTATTTCATTCTGCATGGTTTAATGTACAGACAATGGCAATAGCATTCAGCAGGCAGTGATGTTTGTAAATGATTCTCACCCAACAATCAGATCTCCCTGAGGTACACATCGTGTTGTTCCATCTTTCTGCATTATCCACCATGTGCAATCTGGTCCCTGAGCAAAGACAACCCCATGAATGGGTTTGTCTGTAATTGAGGCAGACTTGATCCACACTGTCTTCCCTAACAGACCTCTGACACGCACCACTGGGACTTTATCTCCATCTATTGTATGCAGAGGCTCAGCCTGGTCGGGTCCCGCTCGGTTGGTGGAGCCTCGGGTGTTGACCAACCAGGTGGCCTTTGCCAAATGCTGCTCCCAGTTCCTGAAAGATCCCCCACCCAATGCTTTCAGCTGGGTTTTTAACAATGCATTGTGCCTCTCCACTTTGCCTGCAGCAGGTGCATGGTAGGGAATATGGTACACCCACTCAATGCCATGTTCCCTAGCCCAGGTGTTAATAAGGCTGTTCTTGAAATGAGTCCCATTGTCTGACTCAATTCTCTCAGGGGTACCATGCCTCCCCAGGACTTGCTTTTCAAGGCCCAGGATGGTGTTTCGGGCAGTAGCATGAGGCACAGGGTAGGTCTCCAGCCACCCCGTGGTGGCTTCCACCATGGTCAGCACGTAGCGCTTGCCTTGGCGGGTTTGGGGAAGGGTGATGTAATCAATCTTCCAGGCTTCCCCATACTCATACTTGGACCATCGCCCGCCATACCATAGGGGCTTCACCCGTTTGGCCTGTTTGATAGCAGCACACGTCTCACAGTCATGGATAACCTGAGAAATACTGTCCAAGGTTAGATCCACCCCTCGGTCTCGGGCCCACTTATAGGTGGCATCTCTACCCTGATGGCCTGAGGCATCATGGGCCCATCGAGCTAGGAACAACTCTCCCTTGTGTTCCCAATCTAAATCAATCTTTGACACTTCTATTTTTACTGCCCGATCTACCTGCTCATTGTTTCAATGCTCCTTATTAGCTCTACTCTTGGGGATGTGGGCATCTACGTGGCGGACTTTCACAGGTAGTCTCCCTACCCTGGTAGCAATGTCTTTCCACTCCTCAGCAGCCCAAATTGGTTTCCCTCCACGCTGCCAATTAGCCTCTTTCCACCTCTTCAGCCATCCCCACAGAGCATTGGCTACCATCCATGAATCGGTATAGAGGTAGAGCCTCGGCCGCCCCTCTCTTTCAGCAATATCCAAGGCCAATTGAACAGCCTTGAGTTCTGCAAGTTGACTTGATCCACCCTCTCCTTCAGTGGCCTCAGCAACCTGTCGTGTGGGGCTCCACACGGCTGCTTTCCACTTCCGGTTCATCACTACAATACGACAGGAACCATCAGTGAAAAGGGCATAATGCGTCTCCTCTGCTGGCAATTGGTTGTATGGTGGAGCCTCTTCAGCCTGTGTCACTTGCTCTTGTTTTTCATCTGTGAGGCCAAAATGTTCACCCTCTGGTCAATTGGTAATTATTTCCAAAATCCCAGGGCGATTCAGTTTACCCATACGGGAGCGCTGCGTAATAAGGGCAATCCACTTGCTCCATGTGGCATCAGTGGCATGATGGGTGGAGGGGACCTCCCTTAATTCTTTAGTTGACAAAACCAGTTAGTCATGTTTTTGTTTGGGAGTGAGGTAGAGAGAGGGTGACAATGCTGAGGTTTTTGCATTACCATTCTCATAACGCCAAAACAAAACAAAAACAAAAACAAAAACAACAAAATAATAACCTTGGAATCAGAACTTTCTTTTTAGAAAGAGTATATATTTATCCATTGTTTTGCATTACTGCCTACTGTACCAGTAAAGTTTATTACAAAAAAATTGCTTTTTTTTCTGTTCTACTGATTTCTGTTTATATTTGCACCTGGCAAAAAGATACCAAGTGATCAGCACACAACCAATACAGACAGCAGTAGTGCAAACTTTCTATGCAGTGTCTCAGAGTAACACTGATAATATTTAAAAGATTCAGGGCTTGAAATCAGAATGAGAAAAAAGGAAAGGTGCACAGCTGCACAGCTGGACTGCCATAACCCAATCGCACTACACTGAACAGCTGTCATAAATGTTCCATTATACATAGGGGTGTTTAGTCCCCAGCATGGAAGAGGCTAGATCTCCCTTTTCCTGAATAATATTCTACCTACTCTATCTCTGATAATAAATTCATGGAGAGTATATAGTACGTGGGGGTTTTAGATTCCTTCAGTATCGGCCCCTGTGGCCAAAGCAGTCACAAAAATACCACTTGAGAGGCAGAAATTCCATGTTTAAAAATGTGCACCGTCTTTCAAAACACTGCTCTCATTATTCACATTATTGCTACAAACTTGTTCTGACCCCAGGAGTTCATCAGAAATACTGTAGCTGGATGGTGGGTTTTGTTGTTGTTGTTGTTTGTTGTTGTTGGTGGTGTTTGTTTGTTTTTTGACACATTGGAAATAATTATAGAAATCAAACATTTTTGATAGAACACAATAAAATACATAGATTTTGTAAAATTTTAAGAGAAGTTTAAATTAGAGCTCCTCAGACTGACTGTTTCTGTGAGTAAATTCAGGTTTAATACTCCTTGAAAAAAAATCAATAACTGGTTTAGGTAACTAAAACTGTTTTAAAAAATTTGAACAGGGTTTCAAAGTCCTGAAGAACATTTTGTATACAGAGAACAAGTATCTGTAATTATATCCTGAGCAAAACAGCTTGAGAGTTCTGGATTGTTGGAAAGGTAACAGCTCTTGATAGAAAAAAAGAAAACTGTGTTCAACATTCTCAGCATGACAGTTTTAAACATACAGGGTTTTTTATTAGCAGCTTTTTATCAATTTTGACAAAAAATTCATAAATTATGAGAGAACATTTCACTTCAATCAAAAAGAATTCAAGAAAAGAAAAAAATGGATGCCTCTTATTTTAAATTTACTTATTAGGAGGGCTTACTGAATTTAACATACTAATACAATAAAGGTCCATATTTAATACATAAATACCAAGTTATATGGGGAAAAAAAAAACAAAACATGAAAGTAACATTAGATCAGAATGATGCAAACCAAAATTGTGTTTAACTTTATTGTTGCAAATAATTGTTTGTTCTACAAAATGTCTAAATATAAGATAATTAATTTCCTTGTTCTTCATAAAAAATATTTCAAGAAAGATATTTATTTCCATTTAAGATTAAATAGTCAACTGTTAGAAATTCCTAGAGAAAGAGGACTCTGTTAGCTAATTTTAAGTTAAACATTATCAAATATTATAGAAAGCAGGTGTACTTTTCTCTTAACTATAGGAATACAGGTAGTCTCTATTTGATTTATTGTCAGAAGGCTTACCACGATGTCAAATCTGATGTTCTTTTTTATGAAATTCTGAGAGGGAATATCTGCCTCCGTAAAGTGATGAAGCTCTAGTAAAATAAGACAACTATTGCTCATTTGTTTTTGCCCTAGCTAAAACCAGAATATCCAGACTGTTTGTATGTTGGTGTAATATGGGTACTTGGAAAGATTTACAGACATATAGAAAGAAAAGTTAGAAAAAATATTTGTCCTTGTAAAAGCTGGAGTTTTGATTGTTGTTGTAGAACACATTTGCATAGTCATTAGTAGAGGTGATACAAGCATTATAACAATTACATCTAAAGCCTTCTTTCATACAGTTTCTCAAAGGCAATTTTGCATTAATGTCAAGAATACGTGGAGGTCTATTTGGTTTCAAATACATTAGTATTCAGTACTAATAGTAATATAATAGACCAATAGTTTTTATTTAAATTCCTATGTATATTGTCTTTCAAAGGTCTGTTTCATAGACCATTTTGAAGATTTCATATGTGGATAGACCATAAAACATAGGATGCATGTCCTATCCAGATGACATCCTATTTTTTTTATTCTAGAAGAAAACCTTTATTCTGACCAATAAAAATGTCCCTTATTTATTACTCCTGTGGTATGAAAGAAACAAAATCTACCTTTATGGTAGTGGTGATACCAAATACTTTATAAGGTGTATCATATCATAATAGTAAATCAAGTGGGAATAGAAGTTTATTTTAAAAAGAAATGGGTTTTCCCTAATCACTCACATGGACAAAAATATAAAAAATATAAATAAAAACAAAATATTATTTTTGTATTTTGCATCTGATTTTTTACATGCGCATCACTTGATCGCTTATAGCTTCAATGAACTTATGTATTTCCAGAAGAACCAAATTCAGTAGTTGCTTCTCACCTGCATGTGAATTGAATAACCACATTTACTTGAATTTTTTTTAGCTCTCATTCTAAAAGGACTTTAATAACTTCTGCATTAAATGAGTATGTATATACATAAATAAGTTAGGTGGAACAAAATATTACACCTGTGAACCAGGTCAGAATTCATCTAAACAAATCACCAAAAAAAGCAAATTCTCAAAATGCCTTACACACTTATGCATATAAAAAAAGCCCTATGCTGATATGCAGCAGTCTGCCTTACTCTGACAGTGAAAATAAATTACCAAACTGCAAGAGGAAAAAACAGATGTATTTAAAAGACAAATAGCCATTCTCTCTGAAATTCAAAGTAGTGTGAAATGGAGAAGTCACAGCAGATTAAAAACAAATGGGCAGCAGAAATTCAGATTGCCATCAAAGATAAGAAAGTTCTAAGAGAATTGTTATTCTCTGCTCTTTCAAACTCTTGACTCCCTTTGCCTCACAGCAGATGAAAGAATGGCAAAGGTTGACTTTTGGAACACTGCAGCAAGGAAAAGAGAAAATGTCACTGTCCTCCAAGAACAGGGGTTGAAGAGAGCTGGCATAGCAGAAACGCTTAAAGACAGTGCCATAAACTGGAAGACTGGAATCATGGGCAAATGCCCTAGCTTCCCTCTATTCCACTACTAAACAATAAAGACCACTTTTGAAATACTTGTGCATCTAAATGTATCAGTTCACTATAGCTATAAGACATTCTTTTCATCTTTTGCCTCAAAACAGGCTGGCTGTACATCCTGGCCTCTGGATCCATGGTATACTTCTAAAAATATTCCAGCCAGTGGATTGGATACTGCACAGAGATCATATAAGCATGTCATTCTGTTGTACTTCTCCACGAGACTAGACGGCTGTCGATGGCAAAAGTAAAAGAGTCTGTTCTCTTTAACCGGGTGGGATATTACAGCTTTTTTTCTCAAGTCCTGCTTGGCTGGAGCCCATCCCAATGGCCCCCTGGTGCCAGAGAGATCTCACCCCTCCCCAGTCAGGGCTTTTTCCCCAGGGGGCAGGGCCCAGAGGCAGGGACAAGACATCACCCAATAAGAGAGGAGTGGGAGGGGAACGGAGGTTACATTTCAGTGTGGGGGATGGGCACTGCTGGGCAAGGACAGATCACATGATACATAGAAAAAACATTACAAATACGATGAAATATAAACCCAATTGATGCATTACAACATCATTCTGTATCCCCTCAAATTATATTTGAGAGCATACAGAATGACAGCAAGTTAAAAAAAGATCTTGCTTTTAAAAAGAATAGCAGAATCATCAGCTGACCACTCATCAGAGTTAGCCGACAGGAGCCAGATCACTAGCAGGTTGTGGGGTGACAATAAAATGCTGAGTCAAGAAGCTCTGTAACAGTACCAAGAGAAAAACACAGCAAGAAACAAACATGTGGATCAAGGCACCACAGATGTTCTCTAAAGCACTCCCGGTAATATTTTCGAAGTTTGAAAGCCTATTATAAATTCTGTGTAACATTTTCATCAGAGATTTTCTAAATGGTTCTCTCAGAGGTAACTAAGAGAATGACAACAGTGGATTGTCATCATAGTCTTGGAGATTTTATCACATCACTGTAAATTAGCCTCCTTTAGCTACTTACTCAGAATTCACCTTTAACCAACAGACTGACATTCCTAAGCCTAGTTGTGAATATTTCATTATCTGGTGAATCTCACTAAAACACTAATACTCTATAAGTACATCAAATCCAACCTTCATTTTAAGTATTCCTTCAAATATTATTCCTGGAACTTTTATTAAATAAATATTGCTTATTTATCCAAACATAATAATCCACTTTTCTTTTTTTTTTTTTTTTTTTTTTTTTTTTTTTTTTTTTTTTTTTTAACATGTTATACTTTTCTTTTTGACATCTGTTTCTAGCATCCTTCCCAGGACCCTTCACCTGTCTTGATATTGTAAGGCTAAGTAAGACCATTTGAAATGTTTAACTCTATTTTGTGTCTGAATAGATCCCAAACAAAAAGTTTAATTTAACAGCAGAGAAGGAGATGTGGATGTCAGTTCATGTGATTAAAATTTCCTACACACACACATACGCATGAAGCTGCAGAGAGGCACAGTGCCAGACAGAGAAGCCCTAATAACCCTTCTGAGAAATGAAATCCAGGGTTTCCCACAGTGATCCCAGGAGAGTGTCAGTATCCACACATATCAAGATGGGACTAGCCACCACTGTGAGCCAACAGAGAAGTCCTAGAAGTTACCTTTCTAACTGAGGGGGATCACTGCCCAGGTTATGGGGCATATTTTGGGATCACACAGGACATTCTAGGATGGTGTCCTGGGTTGCAATATGCAACCAAAAGTGTATTCTATTTGCCATCTGTTGAAACCAGTTGGGGAGGTGTTTTTCTCTTTATCTCTTCTATAACCCATTTCTCATAACGCCAGGAGGGGGAGGGAGATTTGGGAGAGTGTCTTCTGTTAATGGACCAGCTGTTAAAACCAGGTGGAGCAATGCTCTTTATCTCTTCCATGACCCATCCTCCCTCCAGGGGGATATCTTCTGTTACTGGGCCATTAAAGCTCACCACAAGACTGATAAAATTACATAATCCCATTGAGAGATGCTCCACCCAGTGGGAGGAGCCAAGCATTCCTACCTGGATAAAACCTGGGATTCAGAACACCAATGAGTCGTTAAAAAATGATATAGTCATGGACAAAGACCCTCCAACTAATAAAGTTAGAAAGTGGTATGTTTATTCACCGGCAGGTGGCACAGGAGTCATTTCTGAAAGGCGTGGCCGACCCAAACAAGGTTCTTTGCTCTCTATTTATTTTCCAAGATCTTACATACAATACATATGCATAACCCCAGCACCTACCATCCCCATTCTGTATTAAAATGAGGCTGGGCTATTAGTCCTTCACTGCGTGCACAGTTCTTCTCTTGAATTGGGTTGGTGGTCTCAAATTGGGTCAATGGTCTCAAAGGATGAAGTCAGGAGATTCTTCATCAGGTCCCTGTGACCTTCTGGCACGATCCAAGGTCCCCTGCTTCGTGATTGATTGATACAAAGTCCAGGTGTTGGCCATTGTTCTTACTGGTTTCAATTTGTTCTTATAACGGTTCGCTTACTTCACTTTCTTCTATAAACATACTCAAAATATAACAATTAGCTCTAACTTAGGCATCCAGTAATCCTTAACTTACCATTTATTAATAAATTGCTTCTAACCCTTAGCTAAAATCTTAACTCTCTAAAATCATGTTTTGCCAAGGCAGCCTATTTTCCTCTGGATTCCCAGAGGAAGACTGGACCCATCTTGCCACCGCTGGACCCATCCTGCCACCACTGAACCCTTCTACAGGATCACCTCTACTCCAACAGAACCACACCTGTTACTCCAGGAGGACTTACTTGGACTGCTTTCAAAACCCTGACCTACAGGATATCAGGTCTTGTTCTGACTCTGTCAGGGTTTCTAGGATTTTTGTTTGTTTGTTTGTTTGTTTGCTTGCTTGTGTTTTTTTGTACTACTAAATTTTTTTTTTAATATTCCTAGTAAAGAACTGTTATTCCTATTCCCAAATCTTTGCCTGAAAGCCCTAATTGCAAAATTATAATAATTTGGAGGGAGGGAGTTTACATTCTCCATCCCAAGGGAAGCCTCAGCTTTCCCTGGCAGGTACCTGTCTTTCCAAAACCAAGACAGATGGTTAGGGGAGGAAACAAAGGTGGAAAATAGGAGGGAACAAGGTAGACTGGGAGGAACAAGCACGGACAAAAATAGAGGAATAAGACAATAAAAGGGACGTGCGAACATGTGGCTGGCTGTTCAGCACACATCTGTTCATACCATGGTGCCAACACAGGCTTCTCTGCTCTTGTATTACCTTCCATTTTCAGTGTTTATGTGGGTCAGCAACTGGAATGAGTATCGGTGTGAAAGAGTGAGAGGTCTGTACCCATAGCTGAAGGGGCCCTGGGGTCTCAGTGGCTCATTTGTCCAGGTGTGACAACTGGGAAGATTTGAATCCATGAGAAGCCAATGGACAGATTAAGTGGATGAGCCCAGCTTCAGGAGGGATCCACGTTATGTATGTGCAGGTATGTGCAGGTGTGCATGGGTCTTTCCCACTACTGGACCTTCCTCAGAATCAGGCATTGAGTGGAATTGGAAGAGGCCATTGGTGCCATTTGAGCTAGCGTGAGTGCTGAGTGTACCTGGGACACATACACAAATGTGTGAAGTGTGTGTCCATATGTGCCCGTGTGTGCATATGTGGTACAGGCTTGTGTTTGAGTATATGACTATTTTGCCTCCGTGTTTTTCAGGAAAGCGGTTACAGCAGCCTCAAGTCTTTCAATAGGTAATTATATGAATTTAGATAGACGTCCAAAGACACAATCTGAGAAGCAAAACACTTCTAAAATGGAATATCCAATTGCTTTGTATCATGCATGCCATACTTTCAGGTCTTACTCTTTAAGTGTTTGATTTCCTCATGCCAGCAATGCAAAGAAAAGTCTGTGTAAACCAAATGGCCTAAAACTTAAGTGAAAACATTAAGTCATCCTGGAAATTATGAAGAAAGCTCATACTCTTCTCATTGGTGCAAAGAAAGGGTTTTGAGTGAAGGAGACCTTGTGGCAAGCTTTCATTCTAATCAACAGCATCAGCCTTCAAATTTAGAAAACTCACATCCCAGGTAAAGAAAATGCCACTTGTGAAATCTGTAGATAGCAAACGCTTGTGTAGTGCAGTATTCTGTGATACTCTCTAAGGAACAAAAGGTCACTAAAGTGCTCTCTGCTTCTAACCAGCAAGAAGAAATGCTGAAGGATTACTTCAATCATAGATGGGAACTGGCTGAATACTGGCTCCTGCTCAGAGGACAAGAGAGGTGGGAGGTCCCCAGCATTCCCATCAGCTGGCAGTGAGTCAAACACTGCTGTGAGATAAAGATTCTAACCACTTAACAGTTTCTTCACAATAAAAGAAAGAATATATTAAATTCATCTCAATTGGTAAAACAGATATTAGTGCAGCCTACTTTTCTTCTTTCCCCTCTTCTTTTAGTTCCTCCCCCCCTCAACAGGGTCTTGATACACTGTGAGGAGAAAGCAAAGGTCACTTTGCAATAGTTTGGTCTAGTTTTCCCCGAGTTTGGGATAGAACTCAGGCCAGTGTTTAATTATGTCTCTTTGAAATTGAAGCTAGCTCCCATTTCTAATCAGAGCATGGTAAATGTACTATGAACATACATTAATGACATCTGCATATGTACACATATATATCTAATTCAAGACAGATAACTATCCTTAGGAAGAAATACTCATTACTCACATACTCTGTGTATTTACAGATATGTAGGTATATAAAAATAAATGGCATCTCTTTAAGTTCTTAGTTTGGAAATAATGCATTAATTCAAAAAGACAATTACTTATGAAAGACCTAACACAATACTTCAATTTCTGTTGCCAGAATATACAATATTTTCTTAAGTCTCATTTATCCCTGAATACCTAAATGAGTTATTATTTCCTTTTTCTAAGTATGGCAATCTTTCTATTAGAAGTAAAGAGAGATTCTCTCTCTAAAGCAACTGATCTTATTGAGCGATAAGAGAATATAACAGAAATTTATTACTGACTGGATCTTAAAAATGCCTTTCTCAGACTGTAGAACTGTGTATATTATGAAGTGAACAAATAGTAATTAAAATATGGACTATTAAAACCTTTTAGCTTTCCAGAAAAACTGTAAGTAACAGAATTCCTTGTGGAAGAAAGATTTATTTCAGAGGCAATAAAAAGCCATATGAATTCTTATTTAGCTTTTCAAAGAATTCAACAAAGCCTGACCCAGCTGGGACCCAGTAGTCTGCCTCTAGCTGTGGTAAAAGCTCAGCAAAGTATTGAAAAAGAAACATAAGGATGTTCATATTCTAAAGAACACTGTTTCATGATATTACAACTGAGGTTCCTTTGTACAGGATCATACTACAGGGACACCAGTTTTAATATTCAACTTCTACCAGCTGGCATCTGCTGCTTTAGAGAAAGAGGAACAAATATAATTCTCCTAATTATCTGTATCGTTATCCTTCTTACTTCATAAACTATGCCTACCTCCTGGGTCCATTTTATACTGATCTCAGTTCCTACCAGTTGTCTGTAAATCATTACCAAACTTTTGTCCTATTCTTCAACCCTTGTTCCTTCTCTTTATTTGAAAAGCAAACATAACAGGTGAGCATATTTAATGCTGTAGCCATGCCAGGTTTAAATGTATTCATCACAAGCACATTATTTTGGATCTCTGCCAATAATGATTAGAGATTCCTTTAAAACTCTGCCTCTAACATATTTCAGAAGTCTCATGCTTTTTCTACTTATTGTTTTATTTGCTTTCAAGCTCAGACTCTAAGGATCAGCTCTCTGTTTCATTGTAAAATTTAACCAATAGAACATAATACTCTTGTTAAGAAGAAAAAAAAGAAAAAAAAAAAAAAAAAAGGCACCTTAGTTTTTTAATTTTCCTTTAATGTAAGTGCTTGAAAGCATAATGTGGTACTGTCATCACCACAGTTGCAACATTACTTTCCTCACTCACTAAGACTCCAGAGCTTCTGTGTAGCATTCTGTGCTCTCAGTGGAGTGAAGCTAGGCCTGGTAGACTTAGGAGGGTCATAAAATCATTCATGGTCACTTGCAGCAGTGTGGTTATGTCCTAAGACTGTACTTAGAGTTGATAATGAGAAATTTCCAACAAAAACAAATATAAAATGGAAGATTTTGAAGCAAGGACTGTCTCGGAGTTTGTACAATGTGGCATAATATAACTTTGCTCTTGCCAGTCCTTCTGTATTCAGTATGACTAATAGCGATTAAAATAGATTAAAAAAAAAGAAACACCACAATATTTAAAATGTTTTTTCTACATTTTGTTGATTAGTCTGTTATGAAGCAGATAGAACCAACATTATTCTCTTTCTCTACAACTTTAATAGTTTGTCACACACTCTGAAAAGTGATACTGGTTAGTAGTAACTTCTGAATGAAAAATAGAGCATAGGCAAATCTAATGCCAATAAGAATATTTTTTAATCAATATCACAGCATCTCAGATGCATTGTAGGAACTGGCAGGGGGTTAGTAGAGAAAGTTATTACTACTGATTTTTCAACTATTATTGAGATTATAAAGTGGAAAATAAAGAACTTAACAAAACCTACAGAAAGACATTATCAAAGCGAAAAGTATTTGGCCAAATAAGAAGAGCATAAATACTGGCTAAAATTTTAAAATTTGGAAGCTAAACATTGAATGAGTGCATGCTGAATTAAATTGACAGAGATTCAAACTGGTTTGTAGATTAGCCATTTTTCTCTGAAATGAGTATAAAATTTTAGGGGCAAAACCTATATGATTAATATATTGTGAGAAGAATCCCTCAGCTTGAATATGAAACTATCATAAGTTGCAATGGTTTTGAATTACACAGCACATATTACATTTTATGGGAAAAAAAAAATAATACTTACAATGGCTGCACATGTGGTTACTGCAATAATTATAGTGCATGTTGTTGTTACTAGTAACAATAGAAGCAGTAGTATAGACTTCACATAGATTTGCAACTCAGTAATGTTAAAAGGAATCCTTCATATGTCATCAGAATATCAAAAATAGGGCAAATATAGTAAAAATTTTAAAATCCTCACCAGAATGAAAAATCTTACCATTACTTTGACAAGTAACTCTGGAAAAAAACCAAAAAACAACAACAACAACAGCAACAAAAAACCACACACAAAAAAACCCCACACCACAACCAAACCAAACCAACAAACCAACAAACAAAACCAAACAAGCAAAACAACCAAAAAACACAACTAAAAAATACCAATATGGAAGAAGTATGTTTCATTCTTTTCAATAAGATTGAACAGAGAAGTCTGTAGAAGGTCCCAGTCCTGCTTACTGCTAAACACAGACATTCCAGGCAGAGGACTCTGGGTTGCCTCACTGCCTTTTTTTCCCAACAGGACAGAGTAAATATGATGTGCATCCACATGGGAATCTGCAGTAATCACATAGCCTCATCCCAGTTGTATCTGACTTATGTACTCTACAAACGATACAAGATTCAGAAATATTTGAGTTTAATATTTTTAATAGTCACCAAGAGTTAAGTTCAATTTTCCATACGATTTACTTAATAAGACTAGTTTTTTAAGTGTTTCAGACTTCTCCTTCAGTCAGGTAGTTGTACCCAGATACACTGCTGGTACTTATAACAGACCCCAAGACAAGAAATTTTTAGCACATATTCTGGCTGGTATATGTAAACAGACTTCTCTACCTCAAACAGAAATGTGTTTGAATTCATGTCTTTTACATTTCAGTATCTGTGGGAAATAAATAAATAAATAAATGAGGATACCATTAAAAACAAGATTTTAAATAGATTTAAGTCTTTAAGAGTTGAGAAAGATAAGAGCTGGAATCACCAGAAAGTAATATATATATATATATATATATATAATATATAATATATAATATATAATATATAATATATAATATATAATATATAATATATTTTATATATATATATATATATATATATATATATATATTTAGCTCTTATTACTTTAATTGGGCTCTGAGTTGTGAAATCTTCTGGAAAATCTATTGAATAAATATTTTAATGAAAATCCTGTAGCAGTTTCCCTACAAATGTCTTTTGGAAATATTTTATCTGAACATCTATGCATGGTTTCCAACAGATATAAAGGGCATTTTTTTCCCCATCATCTTTTTAAATTAACAATAACATCTTAGAACTGTTTTCTGTTGGTACCTCAATATTTGGTACTGATGGCATTTCTGTTTCCTGCAGTC
Source organism: Hirundo rustica (assembly GCF_015227805.2). Classification (NCBI taxonomy): domain Eukaryota; kingdom Metazoa; phylum Chordata; class Aves; order Passeriformes; family Hirundinidae; genus Hirundo; species Hirundo rustica. Next base: position 80,795,922 of record NC_053450.1, on the reverse strand, counting down.
ACAATAAAAGCTTGTTCCTTAAGTCAACTGTGGAACTGTTAATACTATCTGAGGAGGTTCAAATCACAAAATGATAGATCCATTATTCTTCATTCCAACATGTTTTACTGGTGTGTGTGGTACTTCCAACACAGCTTAAAATATCACTGCAATCATTCCAGGACCCAGCTTTATTCTGCTCTGTATAACAGAGAATAGGATACAACATGTAAGAGCTTTGACAAAGACTTATCTTGCAATTAGCATCACTGAAAGTGGGTCCTCTTGTTGGTCATAACATTCTGAACTTCACATTTTTAAAATTATTTAGATATTTTCATAAATAATGTACTAAGAATACAAATTTCACGATATAAGCATGTTGGAAACATTGGGTGAAACATGCAAAATTAATTTTCAAACTGTAGCAAAGAATTTGCTTGTGAATGCATTTGCTCTTTGGAGGATGAAAAGGAAGGAGAGAAAAACCTGGTTCATTAAGTTGTCTTGCAACCAAAAGCACTAAAATCATGAGCAAGCTGATGGCTAGATAAAGCAAGGAAGATGGAAGAAGTACATGTAAATTTCATTTAGTGTTAAGTTTCACAGACACCCTTAGGAAGAATATTGTTTCAGATATTATCCTTAAAGTATGGGTTTGATCTGTAATATGGGTGGTGCAGTATTGCATAAGATCAGTCATAACATGTATGGTGGTGTGAGAATTGTTTTATTAAGTTATTAAGTTATTTTTGTAAGATTTTTAAGTTACTTTTGTAATGGTTAAGTCCACTGTATATCCCTGTGTTCTGTATTGGTTTTCCCCTTATGAGTTAGGTTGTTTAACCAGACATTTTCTGTCATTCATTCCTTCCCTGCACCTGTCTCTGTCAATTCCCCCCCTCTCTCCTCGTGGTCGCTCTGTCTGTCACTTGGAGACCCTTCCCTGGCTTCTGGAAAACTCCAGGAGGGGTGTCGAGTGATAGGCTGGGGCCCGGGAGACCCCCTCCCATCATTTTGTGGTTGGTCCCCAGTTCCATGGTTCACACCCCCGGTTAACCCCCCGATTCCTGTGACTGGCTGACCGGTTGTCGCCACCCCCGTTTCCACCCCCCCTTAAAAACTGCCGCACGTCTGGCCTCAGGGTCTCTCCTGGGCAGCAGGTGCAGCATGCAGAGCCCCGCGCTTCCTCTGCCTCAATAAACCTACGTTACATCCTGCTCGGGAGAGTCCGCCTTTCATTCAGCTGCCGAGGTCGCTTACGTCATCAACGTGCCCGTCGCTGGCGGTGGGATCCAAGTTCCCACAGGGAGGAGGCGGCTCGCTCTGCCTGCCGCTCCGACCTTACCACGCTGCCGCAGTGAGACACTGAGCTAGCCTGTGGCTGCGCTGGTCAGCGCAAACCGGACACTGTGACAAACGTGTACTGTTAAATGACTATTTCTTCACCTATCTTACTGATTGTTTTAATATTTTTATCTATTTTTCTATGTAACTGCCTTTCTTTCTGGTCCATATTTTTGCTTGTTCTCGACAATTGAAACTTCAGCTTACACATTCATCATTCCACTGAAAAATGCCTTTTAGGGGTTCAGGATGGATTATCATAATTGTGGCTGAAATGTTACACAGTACTTTAGACAAAATTTCAGCAAACAAATATACGACTGCATAAGACCATTTGATCCTATAACCAGAATTTTGTGGGTTCTACTCTTTTACTTTTGTTGCTGCTGGATTACACCAGCACGGCAGTGTGATTTCTTAATTACTGCAGAGTCTGTTCAAATGAATCAGTTTTCCCATTCCTTCCTCAATGACTTGAGGAATTATCTAGTGAAACAGAGCCTCACATGAATAAACTGAACTGGAAATAACTAGGAGAAAGAAAACTGCAAAATATTTAAAAGGCTTGTTTTCTTTCTATTTTTTTCCTTTTTTTAAAAAAGTATTTTCTACTTTTTGATATTTTTAAGTCTGGTTTTGTAATAGCTCCTTATTCACCATACCATTGAACTAGATGTGACTCAGCCTTTACCTTAAAAAGGTTTGCTTACATGGAAAGACTGATAGGCTTTTGAGAAATCCCTAAATAGTTAGGTCATAACTGAAATAAGATGACTTTATACGTATTATTCTCTATTGCAACCATGCAGAGCAGGTTCCCACTCTTAAACTCTTGGGCTTTGTCTCAGTTAGTTCAGTGGCTCACTAAATTACAGCAAACTCTTATTCTTGCTTATGATGTCTTACTTTTTACCACCTCTGAAACTTAATGACCAGAGCCTCATTTCAAAACCTGCCAACTCTACCCTTCAACTGTCTGTTTTACACCCTCCAAAGTATATGCTACTCCTCCCCAGTATGATGGCTGGATATATAAGAAGACATCAATATGCTAAAGAATACTCAAACTATTTATTTTTTGAGAGATGCAAAGAAAGTGCAACTAAACAAATTAACTATGCAGTTCATCAGTTTATCTCATCATTGCAATAATGTTCAAGAATTCTTCCATACCACTATTTAATAGTTTACAAATGTGTCCTGTGACCATGGTTAAAATTTCACTATAGCGCTATATTAATCCCAGTAAAGTTTCATAAAACTTGGTGATTCATTGCATCCCTTGAGATAGTTTAAGGATTATTCCTTAAAATACTGACATAAGTGATTACCTGCAATGAAATGCAGCTTTGGCTCAGCCTACAAAGCAAATATCGCTTCTTTGAAAAGCAATATAATGCTTCTTTAATCAACTCCCTTTACCCCTGCTGAACTAGGATTGGGAAGTTTAGAGGGGTTAAAGTCTTGGTGTCTACTTTACTTTGAATTTTTGTTTCCTTTCTTCATGATGTTTTTTCCTGAGGCAATTAATAAAATGCGGCAACCAGACTGTTTTCGCAATGTGCTTCCAGCACTTTGCACTATTCCAGAGGTGTTAACCAAGACAGAACTGGGCTTTCAAAGAATGATTTAGCTGGGTGGCCCTTTAAGAAGAAAAGTATTAAAAGTTGTAAAGTAATATAAATATATTTTTGTCATAAGTATATGAAAAGCCTCTCAAATATAAAATAAGATCCACCAAGGAAAATAATTTAACATAATAATGAAAGAGCTTTCAGAAAGATGCATGTAAACATAAGACAAAATGACCAATTTGCTTTAAGGGATGGGGTCAAAAATGAGCAGAAATTTTTTATTACTGATGCAAAATTTGGAAGTTTCAGTTCAAACAATTCCCCTCTATCAAAAATATAAAAATGATGTGTATATATATATGTGTATATATATATATGTGTGTGTGTGTGTATATATATACACACACACACACACACACACACACACACACACACACACACACACACATGTATATATATATAAAAATTTTATTCTAGGGATCTGGACAAAGAAAACAAGTAGCATTACAAAAAATAAAAGTGTGTTCTCAAATTAGGAGAGAGATAGTACTGCCACACACCACCAAGTACTGCAGTAATTACAAGAGGAGCAAGTCTTACAGATTCCCGCTGGGACTGGAGTTTTGATGTGTCTTCTTGCATTGGTCCACCAGGGCCAAGGGAAGGATGGAACTGCTACCATGAGATGAAAACCTGCAGTAATATGTGAAGTACTGTGCACCAGCAGCCAAAAGAATGAGTTATTGTGACAACCAAGAAATAAGACAGGTACAGGCCCATATAGTGGCACTACATCAAAGCTTCACTGATGATCTGTTCTGACCAGAACTTTATCTTCTTATGGTTCAGTGGTATGAACAACCCCAAATTACTTGACACAGCCATACAGGCAACTCTCCTTTCGTTTGCTGTTCTGTTACAACAGCCAGCATATGGTGAGAGGGAGAGGACTCTGTAGCTTCTGTTTGTCTTTGTGTGATTTGTTCTCCAACTTGAGTGGGTGAGAAAAAAGTGGCCTGAGAGACACAGCTCATCCATTGCTCATGAACCATAACAGCAAAAGCCTATGCAAATAGTTCAGTGTATTCCACTTAGCTTCATGTGCATGTATAAGGATGAAAACTAGTTTTCTAGGGGAGTATCCTAGGGTGACATTAGAATGCTTGTATCCCCAATCGTTTATCATGTGTTCTGTTTATGCTGGATATTGTGTTCTGTACTTTTAAGACTGGTTCTGACAGCAAAGCAGGGAGACGGAGAAGAGTGGAGTTTGTTTTCAGAAACAGCACTTCCTCCTCTGCATTCTGGTTCTTGGACTGTGTGGTCTGCAGCACAGACAGACAGCAGGACAGAGATCTTTTTCCTTTTAATTAGTTTTAGCTAGCTGAGGCAGAGAAGCCCCTGCACTCCTGCACAGATTTTTGGGGTGGTTTTGTGGGTGTGTTTTTTTTTGTTTGTTTTTTTTTTTTTTGCTTTGTTTTTTGGTTTTTGGTTTTTTGTTTTTTTTTTTCCTTGGGACTGTTTAAACCTGTCCTGGACTGAAAAACCCAGAAGAACATTGGGAGCTCACACCTGTGTCCCACCAGAGCCTGGACCTTGGCATTTCCAGTGCCAGAGGGACTGATAAGAGACTGGGCAAGCCAAGCTACACCTACAGCAAGGACTTTCTGAGTTCGACATCTCACCTCAGAACAATGAGAGGTTTTATTGTTTCATATTATTAATTTTTTGTGCTTGTGGGAACTTTGCTTGTTAAATAAATAGTTTTTTCCACTTTTCTCTAAGGAGATTTTTCCTGGACCAACTGAGGGAGGGTCTATTTGGGTTTGCTTTCCAGAGGGACCTTATTCTGAGGTTTCCTCCCAAATTTGCCCTAAAACCAGGAGAGGGAGGGGAAAAAAAACCACCCTAAAAAAGAAAACCAGAAAGACTAAAAAGAGGCTGAGTCATCAAATGAAAAGGGAGATAAAAAATGTTGTGAAAATGCTATCTTATGAAGGGTGTAGCTGCTTAATATCAAGATATTTTCTTCTTAAATAAGAGAACAACGATAGAACTTTCGTAACTAGCTCAGTAATAGGAATGGGAAGAGTTAGTTGGTTGAGTTATCAGCAACAATGAACTGTGCTGATCAATTTTTCAAACTACAAGGTAGAAATAATAATTCCAGAACACATTATTGATCATATTTAATGCTACTCTGGAAGTGAAAATGGTAGCTTTCAGTGAAAAAAGTGAGCATAAACAGAAAACTCAGGTAAAAAAGTCCTACTTACTGCCAAGGCTGTGTGTGGTTTTCTTAGAGGTTTTTGATATATCTTTCTTCCAAATGTCACATCTGAAGTCTGATCTCTCCTTGACTCTTTGCTCACTTGTTCTGACACACAATATGCTGTCCTGACCCACAGAGGTGCTCACTTGTGTTATTTTCTGAGATGCCCCTCGGTGAGGTGAAAGTTTTTGGAAGAGCCTCAAGGAACTCTTTTTCTTTTTTTCTGTGAACTTTGTTTTACAATAAGGTTGACTGCAGAGAAAAGAGTTCATTGTTCTGTACATCCTGTGCAGAGAACTAACTTTGACAGAACAAGGACATTTTTTCAAATGTAGAATTTTATTGTGTGTTTGAATTTTTTTTGTACTGCATATAAATAGGCTTCTTTCACAGCAGGCATACATGGAGGTTAGTTTTGGATGTACTTTAGTTATTATTTTATTTCTTAAACATATTAATTCATTGTAATATATGTAAAAGAAATTCTTCCATTTCCCTCATTTGGGTTGGAAGGGACCTTCAACCATCTTCTAGGCTAAACATCCTATTAAAGGCAGGGACATCTTCCATTAGGTAAGGTTGCTAAAAGCACTGTCCAACCTGGCCTTGAACATTTCCTGTGATCCACAATTTCTCCAGGCAACCTGCTCCAGTATCTCAGCACACTTATCATATTTTTTTATTCATGTCCAATCTAAACTTATGCTCTTTCTGTTAAAAAAAAAGGCTGCCTCTTTGTCCTGTCACTACAGGTCTTGGTAGTCATTCCTGTCTTTTTGATAAACACCCCTGAATGCCCCCTTAATGTACTGAAAGACCATAATAATGTGCACCTGAAGCCTTCTCCTCTTCAGACGGAACTCCAACACTCTAATCCTTTTTACATAAAAGGTGTGTGATTGCCCTCTGATTATTTTCAAGACAAGAGCACACTGCCAGCTCATATCCAGTTTCTTTAAAGAAGACTGCCCAAGTCCTTCTCCATATGGAAACTCTCAATCCATTCATCCAACTCTCATTATTTATACTGAGGATTGCTTCACCTCAGGTGCAGGTACTTGCACTTGGTCTTCATTCAAGCAACAATTCACGATGCCCAAATAAACTGACTCCAAGCCAGTCAAGGTCCCCCTGGATGGCATCCCATCCCTCAGCTTGGTGTCATGCACAAACTTACTGAGGGTGCACTCAATCCCACTATGTATATGATAAATTAATATAATAAAGGGTCCCAGTATGGACCCTTGGGGGACATCCTAAGTTCCCAGTTTTCATTTGGACATTTCCTCACCTTTGCTGTATTATGAGAAATACAGGTTCTGTCTCTATTGACACAGTTTTTGCATACAGCCCTTCTGATTGTTCAATGTAATGTTGATCTTTCTAAGTTATTGTATTATACTGATATGAGTATTCCAGTTTGGGGATCATCATTCAGTGTCAAGACCTAGTAGTCTAGATGTAGTAGTAGTCAAGATACAGAAAACAAACCTTTTCCATATTAAAAATACAAAGGAAGGGAGTGCATGAAGTTCAGATTTGTAAAAGGTTTTGGAAAGGCCTCTGGGTCACTACAATATCAATACTGATCGAAGAAATGTTTTTCATTTGAATATAATTTACTTCCTTGGACCACTGAGAAGTTAACAGGAAGCATCAGTTAATTCTGTAATGCAAAATAAAATAAAACAGGGAAAGTAATGTACATATATAAAAAAGCAAAATATTTCCATTGCTTTTATCTTGGAAAAATATGATGAGTTTAAGTTAAGGATGACTGTGTTGTAAAGTCAGCTGTCCTCACAATTCACATCAGGCATGACATCTGGGGTGATGGGCATATTTGTTCCTAATTTTAAATCAAAAGGTCTGTGTGGGTTTGCCATTTAACTTAGTTTTTTTATAGGCCTGTACTTAAAGCTGATCAGGATTCATCTTGATTTTGGAATAAGTTTAGCAATAGTGTAATATTAATTATAAATCTCAGTAATGTTGGTTTAGCTGCAACTGATAGTCAAAACCTTCATTAAAAGTACAAGTAAGTGCCAGTGTGGTATATTTAGAAAATAATGAATTTGATTATTTTTCAAGAGAGGATGTTTGAGGAACATGCAAATTCATCCCTAGTGAAAATGGCTGATTCAGACCAGTTTGGATATCCAGGAGTTTTAAATTCTAGACCAAAGCTTTCTTGGACATCGTGAAGAAAAAACTTATTTTCATTCATGAATCCTTGATCAGAAAACTCAATATGGGTAGCTGACAGATTGGCAAGCCGAACCTCAAAAAGAGAAAGCCTTTTTTAATGTAATGGGAATTCAGTTTCCTGTCAAGTCCAAGAAATAACTCACAGTGCATAAAACTAAACCTGTGCATGTCCCTGTAGAATTTGGACCTAATGTTATGAAAGAGGATGAAATAGTACAAAATTAAAGATCTCTGCTTGCTCCTCTGACATAAAGTTTCTGTTTTGCTCAAAAAACAGGGAAATACCTAGAGAATGTGGTTCTGTGTTTTATTAATGTAAAATTTGAGCTCACAGAAATTTAGAAGGTAGAAAATAGCATAATTCTCAACATTTTGACAGGACTTGTTTAGTTCATTTCTTCATATTTTGAAAAGGAAAATTATGCTTTCATTTGAAACTGCCTTTGACACAGTTTCCATGACTGACATATACAGGCAATACTTCTGCATATATTTGGCATTCTTGTAGCAGAATTATTTTCTTATGGTTTAATTTCCAGGATTATCCTGAAAACTATCTAGATGAGGCTATCCCAGGTCTGAACATAGATGAATTAGCTTTTTTTAAATTATTATTTTTATTTTTATTTTTTATTTCTGTACTTCACTGTTATAATTTAACTGCCTTAATTTTAGCATATGAACTATGTTTCCAAACACAGAATAATGTAAATAATGTAGGAAGAAAAGACCATGGTGTCAGTGAAGCATAGAATCTGGTGAGCAACTGAGTTCAGTAGCAAGAGATAGGACCTGGCACAACCAACCTAAGTTTGGGGGGATATGTTTGTCATTGATTTTTGTTATTTCAGGCTGGAGTTGGGAAATGTTAGTTCTCATCTTGCCTTTGCTCCCAGTGGCCGTGTGGGCAGTGGGTAGGAACAGTCATTATATTATCTTTATCTAGGAAAGCCATGTGGGTGAGAGTTTCGGGGGGTGTTCAACAACTTGGTTATTTTGTTCCCAAGGGTGAACACCTTTTTGTGGGTAAAACACGTTCTCATTTTGTATACTTTTGCTATTAATACGGCTGTTGTTATTGTCAGTGTCTTACTCCATTTGTGCTTTCATTAAACTCTTACCTCAAGCCATAATCTTGGTTTTTGTTCTTCCCTTACCAGAAGAGACATGGGTTAGAGAAGTCGCTTATTTGGATTTTAACTTCCAGGGGGTATTAAAACCTGCACAGTAATTTTCAGGGCACTTGGTTAATGTTACTATACTAAAGAAAACAACAATTCACTTTATATATATATATATATATATATATATATATATATCTCAATCACATTAACTAATCACATTATCCTTTAAACATACTTGAAAATTCCAGGAGCAAATCAGGGAAAAATGTCAATTCTTTGCTTGCTGAGATCCAGTTCATGCTCTTGAGGTGCATATTTAGATTTCTTCATAATGGAAGGACTTGTTAACATAGTCAGTAGAAGCATTTCAAAGGATACTGGTTTTGAGTGATGGGAAGCTGGGACTTCTGATGCATGGGAAATTTTACTTCATCAGTGTCTTTCATCTGGCCTTCTTTTTCTATTAGTCTGATATTAATAGATAAAGAACTATATATATATAATAGACAGAGTTATATATAAACAAACCTACCTTTAAAATTTGCTTTACCTTGACCAACTGCATTATGCATGTGTGTTACAAGTTGGTATATAAAAATAAAAATTGAGCAATTGAGTCAGAAAGGAAGCAATTGAAAATAAAGCAAATAAAAATGCCTAAGTAAAACTGATAAAATCTCTAAGTGTTTCACAGAAACTTATAGCCACCTAGTCATACAGCTACTGCAGTCAGTTAAATTTTCTTATTTTTCACTGAGATGACAAATGTTGACACAATACAAAGAAGACATGCAGGATACACAGATCAGCACCTGTGGAATATTAAGGAAATAACTAGTTTAGAAAAATATATGTCAGTCTCTGGGACATCTCTCTAAATAGCGGAGATGGGGGAAAATATGATTCCTGTTGAAAGTAAAAATTCATGAAATAAAAAGTTTTGAAAGCTGTCTGAAATAATTAGTAGCCCAGTGGTCAGTGCAATATTCAGTGCAAAGAAGCTAAGGTTTATCTAGCAATCTAATTTGGTGGTTTTTGTTTGTTTGTCTTGATTTTTTTTTTTTTTTTTTAAGAAGTAGCAGGCAGAGGTAGTGTTGTAACAGTCACATAAGAAATTAAATAACTCAACTGGGTATGCTTTGAATATATAATGATTTTGTTCCTGTGAAATTCAAGAAAATTGTGTGGGATAGAAAAACTTGTTTACATTTATTGCCATAAAAGTGATACAAAAAATGGTAAGTTGTTTCACCTTAACATTATGTCAACCATTAGTTAGTAATGTATCTCAGCAAATGCATTGGAAACCTCTTAATGAATAGCTTTATAAGACTCACAAACCTCTCTCTGCAGGATATCAGGCACCCTCCTTCAGTAGAAAAAACAAAATAGTTTGAAAAATCCATCTTCATTTGAAAGGCGGCAAAACCAGCTCTTTCTTGTAGGACAGTAGTTGCTGGATTTTTCAAATGTGCAAATGCAAATGAGAAATTGTCAACCAAGCCTATAATATTTCCTTTTTATTCTGTAGTGTCACAGTGTCCAGTTCGCGCTGACCCGCCCGGCCACAGGCTAGCTCAGTGTCTCACTGTGGCAACGTGGTAAGGTCGGAGCGGCAGGCAAAGCGCGCCGCTTCCTCCCTGTGGGAACTTGGATCCCACCGCCAGCGACGGGCACGTAGATGACGTAAGCGACCGTGGCAGCCGAATGAAAGGCGGACTCTCCCGAGCAGGATGTAACGTAGGTTTATTGAGGCAGAGGGAGCGCGGGGCTCTGCACGCTGCACCTGCTGCCCAGGAGAGACCCTGAGGCCAGGCGTGCGGCAGTTTTTAAGGGGGGGTGGAAACGGGGGTGGCGACAACCGGTCAGCCAGTCACAGGAATCGGGGTTAACCGGGGGTGTGAACCATAGAACTGGGGACCAACCACAAAATGATGGGAGGGGGTCTCCAGGGCCCCAGCCTATCACTCGGCACCCCTCCCGGAGTTTTCTAGAAGCCAGGGAAGGGTCTCTGAGTGACAGACAGGGCGACCACGAGGAGAGAGGGGGGGAATTGACAGCGACAGGTGCAGGGAAGGGATGAATGATAGAAAACGTCTGGTTTTACAGTAGACAAAACAACCAATGCAGAAGGGAAAACCAATGCAGAACAGAACACAGGGGTATACAGTGGACTCAGCCATTATAAAAATAACTTAAAAATCTTACAAAAATAACTTAATAACTTAATAAAACCAATTCTCACACCACCACACTGTAGCACTCACCTGAAATCTGTCAATTCTAATATCCCTGTCAGTAATTATGAAGCCCATCAAGGCTATTTGTTAGAAGCTGCATGATAGGTTTTACAAAACAGCAGCTTCTTGGGTTATTCATATTTTGCTTCAGAAAAGTAATAATTAGTATTGCATAGTCTCATAACAGATCCTGTACAGGAGTCCCTCATTTATGCAAGGAGATAAAGAACAAAACCAAAAAAATAAATTTTTTTTTCTTTCCACTGCTGCACTTGAAGAAAACAGCTAGGTTGAATTTTAAAGTCCATTCTGAGTCTGCCTAATGCTTAGAATGTCATTAAAAATTTATTGTACACTTCCTTATGCTTTAAATTTCCTCTAGAAAATTTATAGTGCATTAGGTTATTTTATGCATGGCCTATATTGCACGTAAGGGGCAATATGGTCCAGCTTAATGTTAATACAAAAAGAAAAAAAGCAGTCTTCTGCAATCTTACCTACATCCTGAGCAAAGGATAATCTCTGTTGGCATTGCAGTCAAGAGTAGCAAAACTATAGTTGTAGGCATATCACAGATCTGAGTTGTCTCTATCCTCGAGTTTCTATTTTCTGGGCAAGTTCTAGTATCAAAATCTTCATTTTTTCATTCTGTCTGCTGTTAACCATTTTAAAGCTATATGGGGAACACCAGAAAAGGAAACAAAGAAAGGACAAATAGGACTTGATGAAGATGAATTATAGAGGATGATTTAGATCAGTCATTGTGTCTCTAAAGAACCAAAAATCACTGTCTAATGATTAATTCATTCCTTTTCACAATCTCCCATTCCTCCCTAGACAGAGGTATAATGTTGAACAGCAATATGCATACAAATAGGGGCACCTCTGTGTCATTATTTGCTTTCTGTGTGGTATTGACATGGATTTAGGGCTTTGCTTATTACATGAGTTCTTGAGTTTCTGGACCAAATCCACAAATCCATTAAACTGTTGTCTTCTGGAACTATATCTGACACAATGATGGTGATAAATAAAGTGTGTTTTCAGCCTTGGAGTCTTACAGAGAACTGTGGGTGGCATTTTCTGGCATTTTCCCCGATATATCTTTCTTCCACCATTTTCTTTCAGAAAATTAAAATAAATTAAAAATTTAATTTATTTTATGGACAATGGATCTTCAAATTCAAACAGTTTGCTTCCCTGTCCCTAGAAATTCTGCCAAAACCAAGGACTATGGTCAGCCATTCCCCTTAATTTAAACTAACTTTTGTTGTGGCCAAGTGCTCATTGCACTGAAGGGAGATAAAATATGTTCTCTGATGTTGGTACAAGGCAGTGGAGTGAAGGAAATCTAACCCTTTTGACTACTAAAACCAGTTCTCCAAAATCTACCCATGTACCATTAGTCTAATGAAAGCAAATTTTCATTTAATGCATGAATTTAGAAAGTTTTTTAAAAAATGGGCAGCGCATGATTCTAGTTTTCAAAGACAGATGTTTTACTGACTTGAAGGACCCTGAGGTAGTGTCAAGAATATAGTGAGAGGTAAAAAATATTAACAAGAAAAACATGCTTGTGTTTAGTTTTCAACAGTAAAAGTTACATGATCTTAGATCACAGTCTTATATACTTCAGGTAAGAGAACTCTTGTAAGAGCATCCTCAACTCACGGAAATAATATGGGGAAACACATTAATAATTCCACTAAAAGGGACACAATATTGAGGTTGCTGAAGTCTGTATGGAAATAAAAATAAAGATGGAAATCAAGATGAGATATTACATCTATCGCTTGATATCTACCCATACGGATACTTTTATGCTGTAACGAATGAGGACTTTTGTTAAAAAAAAAAAAAAAAAAAAAAAAAAAAAAAAAAAAAAAGTTATTTTACTGTGAAATAGATCTTTTTATCTATGACATTATAGGTATTTTTCTAACCATGTCTTAAAACCCCAAACAAGCAGGCCTATGATTTTAGTAGAAGAAATATTGTCTATTTTCATGGTGTAACAGAAATCTCTTACAGTGACGGAAAGGCAAGATATTGTAAAACTTGTATTTGGGACAAAATTGTGTCTCTCTTAAAAGATAAATTTGCATGTATAAGAGAGAAAATTCAGTCTCTAAAGTATTACAGAACTAGGAAGGAAGGATAAGTTATGGGATGCAGTAGATAGAATTAAATAATCTCTTGGAAAATGACTTTTTTTTTTTTTTTTCCTACAAAACAAAGAAAAACACAAGCACCATTTAATTAAACTAATCCTAATCATGTTACATGACAATCAAAATATTTTTTTTCTAAAATATGTAGTGAGCACAATAGCAGCAGTATGCTGCTGTTGCAGTTTTATAAATCTAGAGTAACACATTACATTAATTTTTATTAAAGGAGCAGGGGATCATCAGAAAAAGCCTTTGAATTTCATTTGTGATCATCTATCAAATTACATTACTCTTTTGCAAAGTCACCTTTCAATGTGTGCACTCAAAGTGTGACTGTACAACTTAGTTCACTGGGCAGGATATACAAGGGAAAGAAAGAGGAAAAGAGTAAGAGAGAAGGAGGTAGATATATAGAAGCATAAAGGGATAAGGGAGAGAAACAATGAATTCCATTAACTAAACATGCTAAAAAATACTTAGCAACAATTTAATAAAAAAAAATAAAAATTAATTGCTTCAGACCAAAATGTGATTACATATTCCTGCAAAATCTCATATGAAATTTCACAAGGGATATTACTAAAACTTCTTTGCCAGTATAAAATAAACTCTTGATGATGAATGAACATCTACTTAAAAGGAATAATACAGCTTAATAGTTATGTATTTATTATCTTCTTATATGCTTAAGGGATTGTATTAAAATTAGCATGAAAAATGCTAAAAATGTTGATACTTGTGTAATATATGTCTATAGGAATAATTTCTAATGTTAAGTAAAGTTGTTACAATAGTATTTGAGACATTCTGGAATACTGATAGTGAAATAAGATGTATATTATTTATCTGTAATAAAAGGACAAAGATTTCTTTATATCAATCAAAAATGCTGAATATTTATCAGCCTCATTTTCCAATGTAATCATTGTTATTTTCTTTCTATTCTCCCATATTTTGAACATTTGTTTACCTGTGGGAGCTTTTTTACCAAATTTTCTATTGTTAACGCATCATGATGGTTTTCAATACTATCTTTAATTTATATCATTTAAGCTTTTACAATGTTCTCCTGAATTGAAATATCTATGACTTGGCAATTACTTCATGTTGAAGGCTTTCAGAAAGCATTCAAAAATTTTGCTCTTTCATAAAATCATTCCTCTGAGTTAATACAGATATAAGAAGTAAATTTCTCATTGAATCTAGCATGTACATTTGTTGACATTTTCAATGAAAATGCTGTTTTACACAATCAGAGTCATTTGTTTGGGTATCAAGAACATATATTCAGGAAATTCTGGTGCACAGGGGAACACTCTTAACATTTGTAACCATGAAACTAAATGTTCCAAATTTGGAAGTTTTAAAGTACAGTACCCACCATACATATCAACACATTTGCTGAATAAAATAGATTTAGTGAGGTCAGGAGTCTACAGAAGTGTATTTTTTTGTTCATCTCATTATTTATCAATGTCAATGTCTTTCATCAAATGATCGTGAAATGACATTTCAAAGAATTCAAGTTCTTAAATCTAGGAGATTCTCAAATTGTGTCCTGTTTCTACAGAGCCAACATGCACCTTGGCATCATCCTCCCACAGCCTCTGAAATCATACCACCAAGCACACAAGTCTGTTCCAGTCAATGCCCTGATCTGAATGACTGATAGTCCACAGTGACCAGCATGGGCTTTGGTGTGTGACTGTCCCATGATTCAGATGCAATCTGAAAGTGCCAGAATGCATAAGGTAGTTTTAAATTATTGTTTCTGTAATTTATAATAAGAAATTATTATTAGAAATAACAACTACAAAATAAGAATGTTAAAAATGCAAAGCTATACTCCTGATGTGCAGAAACAACTGATTCTAATTTGGTATGTGGATTATTACCTGCAACATACAATCTTGTCATTTCATGAAATTCTTGTGCTTAGTGTAACAACAGTAAAATACTGTGTTTGAGAAGCAGGGAGAAATAGCATGTTCAAAAGAGAAAATTTTTCAAGGGCTTAATATTGGCCTACAAGGACCTGGGGGGAAAAAAAAAAAAAAAAAAAAAAAAATCTAGAAAAAAGTTCTAGTTGCACTGTTTGGACTACATTTGTGGCAAACTCAAACTGATGTTAGCCGAAAAGAAACTCATTAGCACACTAATAAAGTGACACAATAGAAGAAAAACAAAAATTCTACTAAATGTTTGAAAAGTGCTGACAAAAATCTAATTATTAAAATTCATTAGAATCTAAATATTATATTGAATTAGTTTGTACATATAGACAATAAAGCAAAAATTAATCCTGTTCATAGAGAAGCTTACACTAAAAATAATAAATAAATATAATAAACCACATATAGTGTGGTTAACATTCATTTTTACACAAGTCCATATTCTGCATGCAGAAACATAGGATTAGCTCAGTGGGTTAGAGCATGGTGCTAATAACGTCAAGATAACAGGTTCAATCCCCTCTGGGCCATTCAATTAAGGATTGAACTTGATGATTGTTCTGGGTTCCTTCCAACTCAAAGTACTCTGTGATTCTGTGATTAATTACATTTTAAATGCTTTTTACTTTAGTTGCCTGACATTTCAGTTCTTAACTGCAAAATCTTTATGTCAGTTTAGAATAGTTTAAAATAAAATAAAAATAGTTCACTGCAGTGAGAAAGATATATTAGGCAAGTAAGTTCAGTAGAATTTTTCCAAAGTACAAGTTTGACCTCTTTACAGTCAAAATTACACTGAAGTTATTTCAATATTTGCAGTCTATTTAATATTATCTAGAAATGGCTTACAGGGTTGGTAATAAGAACTATACAGTTTTAATCTTTTATTCAGTCCTGGGTTTGATTTAACATTAGTTTGGCAATTAATATAATGAATTTAGTAAGAGAGACTGTGAGGATGGAGCTCTTTTAGAGCAGACACCTGGCATACATCAGTTGCTATGGTGATTGCCCAGATGTGCAAACAAGTAGAGTTAAAAATAATTATTAAATATTCCCATGGTAAAGGGGAAAAAATCTAATTGATAAACAACAGCAAAGTAATAGGAGTCAGTCTGGATTTTGAAACCACAAAGAAAAATATAATATATACTATACCTAAGAAGCATTAGGAGGGAGCTGCAAGAGTTTCAGTTTCTGTTGGGAGAGTGAGTAACCTGCAACATTGAGCACAATGGATTAATGATGATGTCCTGGTGTGCAAGTGGCATTTCCTGCTCAGATTTGTAAAGGAGGTCCCCTGAGAAAATATCTGAAAAAAAGAAAACATGAAAATTGTCTCATCTCATCTGTCCCAAATTCTCAGCATTGGTTTCATCATGCCTGGGACAGAAAAAGGAAAGCAGAAAGGTAAAGGGGAAAGTTTCAATATTTCCCTGTGTCTGCAAAGATTTTGTGACATTTATGATTTTACGCATAGCCAGATATTAATATATGCATTGCAGCAGCAGACTGAACAAAAATAAATATCCCATTGCCCAGTATTAAATTGCACTACTGCTTCTGTTCATGGTACTCAGAGGCATGTTTTGCTGCTTCTGTGCTCAAATCTACAAGTGTCTCCTGAACTGCTAACATCACTTACACAAACATACAGAGAGAAAGAAAAGGTCTTGAATATGAAATGAGAGTGGTGAATCTTATTGTTTATTTCACACTGCACCTAGGACTATTCCAACTGCATAGTCCTTGGGATTAATCTAGATTTGCCACATTGGAAGGCAACATGACATTTTGTAAGGCAAGCATTGAAGCCGATTGGGACCTAATGACGTATAGTAACAAAAATCGCTTGCAAAATAAATTTTGTGAAGAAGACTACTGCATTAAATGACACAGAATAGCTCTAGCATTCTTTCTCTCTAGAGATTTTGAGACAAAGAAGGTGTGCATACAGAACAACACTGACAGTACCACAGAGAAGAGTTCTGAGCCAGATGGGTATCCCTATGTTAAACAAAGCCAGAAGCCATCAGGGAAGGGAAGAAAGAGAAAATGAATGACTATAGTTGAAAGTCTGTAGCTCCAAAACATCAAAACAACTCATTAACATTCTTTCCCCTGAACTGTCTATAGCACTTTTTCCCCCCCTCTCTTTTTTTCCCCACAGCAGCGAACAGATCTATCCTTGGTTCCCACATTTACTTTTAATAATATAACCCGGGGACACTCAACAAAAAAAAAAAATATGTCCTGCAATACTGCACAGACAAAATATCTTATATTTATTTTTAAATTCACTTGTAATGGCTAATACATTCTTCAAGAGAGAAGGAACTATCTATTATCTGCATGAATGCATGGACAGCAGATTTTTAACTTCTCATTCTTTGGAAGATATGACAAACATGTTTCTCTGTCTTGGTTCCAGCTTACAATATTAAGCAATCTAAAGATAAAAATAAAAAATTAAAAAAAAAAAAATCCTCTCTGGAGTGCAAAATGAGGCAACTTACAAGCTGATTGATTGAATGAGTTTAAAAGTCATGACCCATAATCAGATGAGAACACCTACTTGCAAATAAGTAAAGTTAAGCACAAAGAGACATCAAATGCATTGGGTCCATCCAAGTCCTACTTTTTTTCCTCTATCTATTTTATTTTTTTTTTTTTCACTTTGTTAAAGAAAGGAAGGAAGAAAAAAAAAAAAAAAAAAAGAAACAGAAGATAAGGAAGATGAGAAAGATAAGGAAGATGGATGGATGGATGGATGGATGGATGGATGGATGGATGGATGGATGGATGGATGGATGGGGTTCTGGTAAACTCTAATGTATTTGTGAGCCTTTTCTGAACAACTTCCCTTGAAAACTTCCCTTTGGAAATCCTACATCCAACAGCCAAAACAAGGGGAGTTCAGATTGAAGAGGTTTCTGACCTATAGTTTCTGTTCTATGCACAAACATTAAATGCAAGGTTTTTCAAAACCAAGAACTAGAACAAACACTAAGTTGCAGCTAAAGTACAAGGTAGCAATTTTTATTTATTTATTTATTTATTTACTTACTTATTTTTAAGTGAACAACAAGACCGAATATTCTATGTTCTCTCTCCATACAGGTAAAGGATGCTAAAGATTCTCAGAACAGTTTACTGGAATGATGTGGGAGCTGTTTATGTTCAACTCAGAAAAGTAGGAATTCAGGGTGAAATGAAGAGTTAATTTCAGGGACATTGCAGTGACATTAACAAATTATTTTATATTTGTCACCATGGTGGCAGTTGTAGAAGTGCCTCCACTTTTTTAAACTGTACCTTATACATAATGAAAGACCATGACTTTTATCTTGATCCTTGATTATTGCATTGTATTAAAAGGCCACCATTGAGTGCCAATATCCTATTAAATTTCATAGGTAATTCATTCCCTCAGTGTATGCAGTTGGTTTCTATGCCCACTTTAAAAGACTCCCACTCTGTGACTATTCTCCCACAGGAATAGCAATTATGCATTTGGTTTTATAACTGGTATAAACCCATAAGTCTCCAGGTACTTACAAACAGTTATATAGAATTTTTAACTTCTTGTATGTGGGCTGAATAGAAATATTTGAAAATCATTACTGCTCAGGAACACAAGCTCATGCATTTTGTGTCCTCAAAGGAGTAAGAAACAGTCGGGGCAAACCTCACTTTTGTGATAGGATAAAGTTCATTGGCAGCAGAGTTAGCATGTAGATAAGCTATCACGTCTATAGTGAGGACATGAACTCCCTAGTGTGATGTCGAGGGTCATTCTTCAAGAACTGTCTGCTTGCAAAGACCTTGTCTGTGGCAGTGGCTAAGGCAAAGCTAAGAACAGTGCAGCAGGAATCCTCAAATCTTTCTTCCCCTGCAGGTATTTGGAATGTTACTTCAATCAGAGATATCCATAGCGAAAGTGGCTCCACCACTTAAGCCAGAGAATATGTTATTCTCTGTTTCTCCTGCTTTGTGCTGAACTAGAAATACACAGGAGAGACTTTCAGCTTCAGGAAAGACACCTTCACAGAATAAGACAAAATGAACCAAAGTAGCAGTAACCTTACTTTTCATCACCAGAGATTTGTGTTGTTTTCAAGCTTAAAAGCTGCTATGCAGAATCTAGTTTATGGCCTTTCTTGTTCTCAAGAAAGGCTCAGCACCATTACTGAAGTAGCAATTGGAATGCTGTTCCACTCCAAAACTTAACACTTTTTTCCGCACGGTGGAGATTATTAATATGTCAGTCTTTGACTTGTGAGATTACAAATAAATAAATAAATAAATAAATAAATAAATAAATAAATAAATAGTCTGCATCTTGTGTGGTCCAGTTGACTTCAGCATTGTAGGTCATGGAAAGAGATGAGGGTGGAAACAACTGAAGAGGAGCACATTAAGCAGGGAGATAGAGTGTTGCATTGTGTGGCAACAGTGACCATCGTGTCCAGGGAGGTTACAAACACCGGCAGGGAAACAGACCAGACAAGTCTTTGTTGTAAGCAGAAGAATCCATGCCAGGGAGGGGGCGAGAGCAAAGAAAGGTGAAGACGAAGAGGGCAGAGCAGAGGCAGACTCGTGGGTTTTATTGGGTATTTTAGGGGAGGAGACTTAAGTTTAGGTCAAAGGGTGGAGATCAGATTTCAGCCTCCTCAAAACAGGACTCCACAATGGAGTTTTCTGTAAGAAATGTAGGGGAAAACAGAAAAAGAAAACAAATGTAAGGATAATAAAGCAGAAGAGGATCAGGGAGCAGGAGAAGAACAAATTAAAGGAAAAGCAGAGAAAAGAACTTGACCACTCGGGAAATAAGAAGACTGTCTAGAATAAAGTAATGGAGAAGCAATTACTGAATGTTTTAGTCTTTCAGATATGCTATTCCATTTGATCTCTTAGAAGAAATCCTCACTTTGGTTATCTTAATGGAACAAAAAAGCAAAATCTACACTCTCCTTCATACAGCACATCAGTAAGATGATCCAAGACTGCTTTCCTTCATATCCTCTAAACTGGAAGAAAATAATCTGGATATTTTCTCTGACTAATAAACAGTATTCACAAATAAATAAATAAATAAATAAATAAACACAATGAAAAATTAAAAATCCAAGTACTTTAGCGGAGTTTTTAGTAGTGCTCTGGAACTCTTGTCTATCCTTCTGTAATGCATCTGATAATTGTCCTCATTTCTATGTCATCAGTAATCACAGTGCTTTTAGCTTCCAGCTTTCATTTTCTTCCTTTTTTTTTTTTTTTTTTTCCTTAAAATCTAAACTGAGAGGCTTTTAATACTTCCTGCTTAGTTTTTTTAAAATAAAAAAATAATGTTAAAAGTGATATATCACTGACATGCATTAATCATGACTAAAAGCTGTGACCATGACTACATGAATAAAACAAACATGTTAAGGGTTTCTCTGATGCCCCTTCTTCTTCTTCCTACAGATGAAGGATGACTGACTTTTTTTTTCTTCTTTACTTTAAAGAGGTCACATGGGGTTCAACTGTGTTAAAGTCATCTGTATTTCTTACAAGCTTGTACCACAACTCATTGTTTCTTTGGCTCAACTTCTACTAAGAGATGGTATTTTTCTCCCTTTTTCAGTTACATCAGCTGTAATAGAAGATTCTTGAATAAGTGACAAAGAGAATGCAGGAGTAGGAGATAAACAGTAGTATATCACACCACTCCCTCATGATACAGGTATAAGTAATGGTATTCTATTTCAGTACATGCTGTTAACTGCAACACAACTATGGGAATATGAGTTCCTTTATATATTCCTGGAAATTAGAATAAATCTAATCCCTCCCTACTCAATCACCCTCGTGTACAGGAGCAAGTAACATTTAGGTAAGTTTAACATTGTGGCAAAAGGACTGTTGCTTATATTTATTACAGAAATAATTAAAATTACTAGAACCAGAAATGCAGTATTGAAAAACATTGGAAAGTTCTGTCATGCAGCTGTATTTCTCAACAGCCAAATCTGATCACCTCAAAATGATGTGGCACATATAGGCATATACTGTCTTACCCCAAAACAATGGAAATCTGGGCAAAGAATATATTTCCTAGGCCTCTGAATTATACTGAAATTAAGTATTCAGTATAAAGAACAGTAGAAAAATGAATCTGAATTTCCTCATATCTGGGGAATAATATTAGGAATATTATATCCCTCAAACAGGACTGCCTTTCCAGCTCAGACTTAGGACACTTACTTGAGACCTATCAGTTTCTGACTCTGCCTAACCTGACAGCCAGTACAATTGAGTTTCCTTCTCATCCAAGTGATGGAGCAAATTTTTGACAAGGAGTTCCCAATCAATACAATGGTATGTTTGCGAATAAGTATTATCCTAGTGAAATTTGACATGATATGAGGAAAAAACATTTCCAGAATATACTGTCTAACCAGCTGCACAGATCCTCCCTGTCATACTGTATACACAGTTATTAACCACGAAAATTCAAGCCTGACTGGAACATATAAACAAGTTCACTGGGTTGACTGAAGTCACTATGCCTTTAAAATCCACTGGACTACCTAGGAGTGCATAATTACTAATTGACTGGAGGAATAACACCAATTTCAGTTTCCCTGTGTATCTTTGTTAATTTATTGCTTGCATGTGTGCATTTACAGAACTGGAGGCTGAAGTCTCCCACTAAGATACACAATGTTATTAAATGGGCCCTAAATTGGAATCATAGAATCATTTAGCTTGGAAAAGACTTTTAAGATCATTGAGTCCAGTTGTTAACCCAGCACTGCAAAGTCCACCAGTAAACCATGTAACCAAGAACCACAGGTGTACATCTATTCAGTACCTGCAGGAATGGTAACTCAACCTCTGACCATGAGCCAGCAGTGTGCCCAGGTGGCTAAGAGGGCCAATGGCATCCTGGCCTGTATCAGGAATGGTGTGGCCAGCAGGAGCAGGGAGGTCATTCTTCCACTGTACTCGGCACTGGTCAGGCCACACCTTGAGTTTTGTGTCCAGTTCTGGGCCCCTCAGTTTAGGAAGGACGTTGAGATGGTTGAGCATGCCCAGAGGAGGGCAACAAGGCTGGTGAAGGATTAGGAAAACAAGCCATATGAAGAACAACTGAGGGAGCTGGGGTTGTTTAGCCTGGAGAAAAGGAGACTCAGAGATCATCTTATCACTCTCTACAATTTCCTGAAGAGTGGTTGTAGACAGCTGGAGGTTGGTCTCTTTCTCCAGGCAGCAACTGACAGAACGAGAGGACACAGTCTCAGGCTGCATCAAGGGAAATATAGGCTGGACATTAGGAAAAAGTTTTTCATGGAAAGAGTGATAAGGTACTGGAATAGTCTGCCTGGGGAGGTGGTGGAGTCACCATCCCTGGACGTGTTTAAAAAAACATTGGGTCTGGCACTCGATGCCATGATCTAGTTGAGGTGTTAGGGCATGGGGTGGACTCGATGATCTTGAAGGTCTCTTCCAACCTAGACATTCTGTGATTCTGTGATTCTGTGATTTTTTTGAGCAATCCATTCCAGAGCCTGACTACTCTTTCTGTAAATAAACTTTTCCCAATATCCAAATTAATTTCCCCTGGAGCAACTTGAGGCCATTTATTCTTGTCCTGTTGCTTGTTACTTAGCAAAGAGACTGGCCCTCAGCTGGCTACAACCTCCTTTCAGGAAATTGTAGAGAGAAATAGGATGCCCCTCTGAGCCTCCTTTTCTCCAATCTAAACACTCCCAGCTCCCTCAGCTGTTTCTCATAAGACATACTCCAGATGCTTCACCAGCTTCCTTGACCTTCTCCGGACACTTCAGTACCTTAATGCCCTTCCTGATTTTCAGGGCCCAAAACTGAACAGAAGATTTGAGGTGCGGCCTCACCCATTGCTGAGTACAGCTGAACAATCCTTGTCCTTCTGCCACACTGTTACTGATACAGGCCAGGATGCCATCAGCCTTCTTGGCCACTTGAGCACTCTCTGGCTCATGTTCAGCTGAGTGACTGCAGATCCTTTTCCAATGGGCAGCTTTCCAGTTCCTTAATTGGGTATTAGGCAAGATGGGCTAGCCAAAAAAAGGAAAAGGAGTACACTGAGATTTGCACTCACCCTTGGGCCTATTCTATAAAGGTTTGCCAGTATAAGTGCTGAGTAGTTCAAATTCTCTGCATAAGGTTGTATATGTGGACTCTTGCTTACTATTAGCTTGAATCAGACAAAGCAACTTTTTGCTCTCAGCAAAGAGCTTGATGGAATTATACATCTCCATCAAATCTGACAGATTTGAATTACTGACCTGGAAAGGAAAACATTAATATTTCTTTACTGATTCCCAAAGCAATCCTCTTTTTTTTATTATCATTATTATTACAATTTAAACTAAATGTGATGGGGAAAGGATTTCAAGATTGGGTTCACAGCACTCCATTATGTACATTTTTGCCTCCTGAAGCATGGATGGTTTTTAGACTTAAGGTATTGCAAAAACCTGACTATTTTTATATGAGCTGACACCATATATGAAAGACAATAGAAAAGAAGGAGGCCTAGAATATAGTAGAAGACAAAAGAATTCAAGTATCAGTCCAGAAAATTTAGGATAAAAGCATAATCTGAATCTCCCAGGGTAAAGCCTACTGAAGAAGACAAAGGTGCCTATTTCTTATTATTAAATTCCTCACAGGTGATGTCCATTTTTCTCATAGACAGTGAGGGTAGTTAATTCTTCATAACTTTGTTTAACTTTGCAATATTAACTACTGCATTGTGTTGATCCTGCCTGGGTGCCAGACACCCATCAAAGCCTCTGTACCACTTCCCTCTGTGTCACGTCCCGCTGGACAGTGGAGAGAAAGTGTAACAAAGGACTCATTAGCTGAGATAAGTACTGGGAGAGGTCACTCACCAAATACCACCATAGGCAAAACAAACTAGAATCAGAGATATTAATTGAATTTATTACTAACAGAACCACAGCAGGATAATGAGAAGTAAAATACATTAAAAATACCTTCCCCCTGACCCTTCCCTCCTTCCCAGCTCTACCTCCTCAGGCAGTGGTGCAGGGAGACAAGGAATGGGGCATAGTTCATCACACATTTTTTCTGCCACAGCTCACAGACAGGAATCATTCCCCAGGTCCAGTGTGGGGTGTCTCCCATGGGAGACAGTTTTCATTCAATGTCTCCAATGTAAATCCATCTCATGGGCAACAGTTCTTTATAAACTGCTGAGGCATGGGTCACTCTTCCAAGAGGTGCAGCCCTTCAAGGACAGCCTGCTCCAGAATGGGTCCTCCAGTCCTACCAGGAAATCTGCTCCAGTGTGCGCTCCTCTCTCCATGGGTCTGCAGGTCCCTGCCAAGTGCCTGCTCCAGCAGGGGCCTCCCAGGGGTTCAAAGCCTCTCCTCAGGCATACATCTGCCCCAGTGTATGTCTAATTCAGGGGCAGGAGGTCGATCTTTGCATCCCCATGGCCCTCCAAGAGCTGCAGGGCCACAGCTGCCTTACCATGGTCTGCACCAAGGGCTGCAGAAGAATCTCAGTTCTGGCACCTGGAGCACCTCCTCCCCCCGCTTCTTCAATGACCTTGGTGTGTCCAGTTGTTTCTCGCACACGGTTTCTTGTTGCTTGTCTCTGTCGGCACTGCTGGCTCCATTTTGCCCAAGCTAGCTCGAGACTGCGACCAGACAGGAAAGCTCCCCTGGGTCCTTTTCCTCTTATCACTCGTCAGTGGCGGAGGAAAGGAGACTTGGTCAGAGGGCAAAGTCCAAGGTCTTTATTCTGTCCTGTTTGGACGCCTGCCTCAGTTGTGCTGCTCCAGCCAAGTCCTGCCCAGGCCTTGTGTTCTGGGCTTACATACAGGGGAGGGGCTAAGGGAGGGGACAAGCCAACACCCAGTGAGGGATAAGGTGGGAGTGGAACAGGGTTGGAGGGACATTTAAAGAAACCAACGAACACAAAGGGAGGAACCTTCTCAGCTCTTGCCCTATCATACAATGTCCCTATCTGAACTCTCCAGAAGCTGGGAGGAGCAGCCACATGACAGACAGGGTCTGTAGGAGGGAACTGGGAGGAGTGACAGGGAAGAGGGGTGGGGACAAAACCGTAGAGTAAAACACTTTCCAGGAGAACAGGAGAGTACTGAACAAACCATTATAACACAAAACCCAATATAAAAATAAGTAACCTAAAATACAATATGAAAACAATGCAATGCAACAGTTTCTTCTCTAGATGCAATTTCAACTGCAAAATAATTTATTTTTCCTTCTTCTCAAATATATGATCATATTACAAGGTGGCATGACAACCGTTTTATAATTGGCCTAGCCTAGGCCAGCAGTATCTCCATTTTGGAGTCAGCTGGCATTGGCTCTGCTGGACATGGAGGAAGCTCCTAGCAGCTTCTCACAGAAGCCACCCCTGCAACCCCTCTTCTATACAAATCTGGCCTGTTATTCAAACAACTAAAAAATTAACTAAACTTTTGGAAAATTGGTAAAATTTTGGCAACATTTCCTTGGAGGTCCTTTTACAGTTGATACTTGAACATTTTAAAGCAAATATCAAATTAAGGGGTTTTTTTAAAAGAAACGCCTTAATTAGGCACATAACTTTTCTAATTAGTTAGAGCTAACTAAATGATCAGCTTTTTCTTGATATTCAAACTTTAGTAGTATGCCAAAATATGAAAAAAACACCAAACCCTTGGTTTAGTGATAGTGCAATTATATGACCAATATGTCAGCTATAATA
Organism: Hirundo rustica; assembly: GCF_015227805.2. NCBI lineage: Eukaryota > Metazoa > Chordata > Aves > Passeriformes > Hirundinidae > Hirundo > Hirundo rustica. The sequence goes on along the minus strand of NC_053450.1, from coordinate 80,770,282 downwards.
GTTTTGTCATTCACAGAAAGTGTTAAGGATCACCTTATTAAGGACTTTACATCTAAGAATCAGTTATCCCCAAGCACATGCAGACCCCATCACCACTCTTGCTTCATGTCAGTAATGATGTTATTGATTTGTAAGAAAATATTTCAGTTTTATCCAGATTCCCTTTTTCATCACCAGCTATATTGAAAATATTCTTTTTCTTATTATGACTAGAAAATCGAAATCCAATATGAACATACTTTGTAAATAAATACATAAAATATAAAATATAAGAACCACTCCCACTGTACTTTGTATATATAAAATGCACTCCCGCTGTACTTTTCAAATATACATACATATATTCCAAATACAGATGTGTTACCCCTCAACACTGAATATACTGCAAGTCATACTTCAGATTATTCTACCACTTTTTGTGTTGTTGCTGAGTGCAGGTAGTTGGTAGAAGATTCTGTGTCTTTAGGAACCTTCAACCTTATTTTTTTTGCTGTTGGAGCTTGGCAAGTGAGGGATTTCTGTGCTCTAGGAAATTCTACTGATGGAAAATATTTCTGAATTTAACCAGACATTTCTTTTACTGTGATTTTTTTTTTTTTTTTTTCCGTCTTAATACATGACAGGTTGTCCTGGTTTGTTTGCACGTTTTGTCATATTTGATAATTTAAAAAGAAAACCGAACTGATATTTAAATGAAGTCTTTGAATTGTTCATTTTTAAAACTTCATGTCAAAACATTAGTATTCTGAATAAGTTAAAACTGAACATTGTGACCAACCCTAAGCCACAAGGATGTGTCATTGTGCCTCGCAGGGGTCACTTATCTAGCTCCAGACCCCGTGCAAAGGCAGGAGAGGGGAACAGCATTCCCTTGGCAAAACCTCAGGAGACGCCAAACCTTAGGAGCCGAGGCTACAATCTCCTGCTTCCTTTGGTGGCGACTAGGACAGGAATAAAAGATGAAAGGACATTCTTCTTTCAGGATAAATCCAGCAAGTTTGTTGCAGGAAGGAATCCCAGGACAAAGAGCCCCAAACACAGGAATGCAGGGGATTATAAACTAAGAGGGGTAGTAGGGGTGGATACAAACCAACAGCCAATGGGGTACAACTATGGGAGGAGTAAGGGGAGAAGAACACAGTTTGGGAACCAATTGACTTATAGGGTAGGAGGAACTATATCTCTCAGCCCAACAGAGCCTCCAAGAAGGGTTCATGGACAGAGAACATTCTGGATAGAGGGGCAGGGATTACAATGATGGATGGGGAGGGCCCAGGAGTAATGGGCAGGGTTTGGATGATGGGCAGGGAAGGTGCTGAAAAAGGAGGAGGGGTATGTACTTATAAGGGAGCATAGGGGAGGATACAAACTCCAGGGGTAAACCATCAGCACAGAGAACATGGGGAAAACAGAACAAACCAATTAACAAAATACAACAAGGATGGCCTTCTGAAAGTTGGGTGCCTAAACTGTCTTTTTTCTGTAATAAGGGACAGAATGTAATAAGAGGTGTAAGACTTCTGTAATAAGAGGTGTCTTCAGAGAGACACCTCTGAAATACAAGCAATGAATTGCCTCAGGATGTGTTGAATCAGGTCTTTGTTCATTATAGGCAGAGGCATAATACTTGCCTGAATAACTGCTGAACTTGTAAATAATTAAGAAAGAATGTCTGGAATCTGGCTTTTCCAGCCAAATATGGGTTTGATGCAGCTTCACCTTAGATATCAGTAAAATTATTTGATTTTTGCCCCCAAAATAATTTTAGTTCTCCAAACAGTCCAAGATAGTTAACTAAATGTGCAGGAGTTGGTATGGCACTTTCAGCTTGTATGTTATGATTTTTGTGTAAGTTATGTCTGCATTCCTCTGAAAAGGTGTATGCTGGATGGAGTGATTGCTCCTTCTGTAGGAACAGCCAAGCATCAGTAAGAGAAAAGGCATCCACGCCAGTAGCTCTGGGAAAGGCAGTAGGGATCCAACAGTCTCAGGACATCTGTTTCTTCTTGTGTATCGGTGGTACTACAGACTCCCATCTCCGGGGCAGACCACAGAGACATCAGAAAGAGAACTCTGCAGAGGCCAAAAGGGACCTGGTAGAGTTCGTTCCAACTCAAGGCCACTGATGTAATAAATAAACCAGATTGGAAGTAAGAACCTTCCTGCAAGGCCACAGTGGGAGAATATCTTATGAATTGCTATAATTTCTGTTCTTTCTGATCAATCACTTGCAACTTTTTTTTAGGAGTTATGAAAAAAAAAAACCACTTATATCTCTTTCAGCTTTAACATTTTGGAAAACTGTCTACACAAAAAAAGGCCTGGAAAAAAAATGAATTTTTGTCATTTTGGGAACAGGAAAAACAAAATTAGGGGAAAAAATGTTAGATATAAATTAATACTACTGGAGCGGGTTGACTTTGGCTGGATGCCAGGTGTCCACCACGCTGCTCTGTAACTCTTCTTCTCAGCAAGATGGGGGAAGAAAATTAGATAGAATAAAACTCAGAAGTTGAGAAAAATAGAAAAGAACGAACCAAAACCAAAATGCAAAATGTCATGTGTCGGAATGCAAAGAGGTAGATATTCTATTCTACTTCCCATCAGCAAGCAATGTCCAGCCACTTCCTGGGAAGTGGCATAGCAGTGATCTGGAAGGTCAATATTTTAAGTAATGAATGCCCTCAATTCCTCCTCCTTATTCCTTAATTTTATATCTGAGCTGACATCATATAATATGGAGTATTTCTTTGGTCAGTTTGGGTCAGCCGGCCTGGTTATGTTCCTTCTCAAGATTTTAACCAGCCTTCTGATGAGGGTGCAAAATGTTGAGAGACAGTGCTGATGCTTTGCCAGCACTGCTCAGCAGTACCCAAAACTCTGGTGTGTTATCAACACCTTTCCAGCCACCAATGCAGAGCACAGCACTGTGAGGGCTGCTACAGGAAAATGAACTCCAGTTCAGCCAAACCCAATATACCTACTCAGCAGAGTGGAAAGGATACTTCAATGGTTTCTTAAATTGATCCTAACCTTAGCAAAACTGACTTGTAGAGGTAAATGAAGCAAGTCTGACTAGATGTCTGGCTAGATTTTACATTGATGGTTGGACTGAATTATTGGAAAGACACAGGAGAAAAAGTAAAAAATAGTAAAATTAAAAAATGCTGAAGGGCTATAAATAGGGCCAGTAAATGAATTCAGGGTGACTATAACAGCAATATCCTTCAATGACTTCAGAGGAGCAAGGCTGCTGTAAGGAAGTCTAGAGAACAGATGTTGTCATAGTTATTGTAGGCAATAATAAAAGTTTGAACAAATGTTTTGACTGCATGCACAGCTGGACTGACAAGGTTTGAGAGAAACCCAGTGAAAGCATCCCCCTGGAGACAGCAGGCGTTTAAGCTTGATATTAGTGAAGTAATTTGGAGAACAGTGATGTTTCTGCCTAAGATGGAAAATGAATTAGTGAAATGTTTTGAAAGAGAAGATCAAGAGATTAATTTTGGCCATAATGACTTTCAAAAAACAACTGGAAGCAGTTATTTGTGAAAAGCAGACCAAGATCCTTGGCTGCATGAAGGCTGCATGAAAGGTAGTAGATCTTACACAGGAAAACACATTTTCAAGTAATTTAAATATCATTCTGATACATACTTGAAAACTAGTGATTTGTGCTTTTACTATAGCCTGGAGGTCAAAATAGCTGTCAAGAGGTCATGAACAGCCTTTAAAAAAAAAAAAAAAAAAAAAAAAAAAAAAAAAAAAAAAGTTGCTAAAATAAGGAAGACAATGTTATCAGTACAAATAAATATATAACTTCTGTAACATTTACTTACACCCAGTTGGAATTATATTAAAGAGATTCATGAGTTAATTCCCCCAGCTGTCTCAAATGTCCAGCTGTAGCCTGCAATAAATCTAATATTATGCTTTAAATTTATACAAGTTTATAGGTTTAAAAGGCCAGCATCTCTTCTATAAAAGAAAACTTTCTCCTTCTAATTGTATTTTTCTTCTCCCTCCCACTTCCAAACTTTACTGGGAGGCAGTTTATCTGTTGAAATACATTGAAAGTTTATATCTAAAGTAAATATTCATAATGCAAGATTTTAATAAACTGAAACAGACATTTTTATGGTGCCACTAAAAAAAACAAGTGAATTTAATTAAAAAAGGAGATGAAAGAATGTGTATCGACATAAGCTCATTTCATACAGTGTGCCATAATAGATTCAAGAGCCACCAGAGATCAAGGAAAGGAGGGATGAGAATGGAAAGCAATTTTGCTGGAGGGAATCTCTCTTGCTGGAATTATAGTGAATAGGGAGAAAACCAGAAATCATAATAAGAGAAGGTTCAGGAGCCTCCATAGTAGATAAACTGCATAGATAAACCAGGGATTTTTATTTTTTAAGGAATGCTGGCATCCATATATTGGAAACTATCTGCAGTTTCTCAAATTTTATGATTGCTTTAAATTCCAGATCATAAAAACAGAATCCTCCCATGGTTCATGGGTTTTCAGTCTTTCTCTTTTCCAACACTCTCATATAGAGAAAAAAGCAGAGCATCTGGTTTTGCAGTTTGGAGTTGTGCCCTTGGCTCTCAATAAATTAACATATGATCAAACACATTTGCACCTGTGCAAACTGGTAGTCTCTAGCCAATGTTGTGTTGTTTTGTTGTTGTTGTTTAGTTGATTCTGCTAGATTTAGCTAAACTTTGAAAAGTCAAGCCCAAAAACTAACGCAAAACCAAGCTGTCTAAATATTCACTCATCATATGTTTCTTGAACACATTCAAATTTATTTGTCTATTTGCATTTCTTGAAACCCAAAAAATTTCATATGGGAACATTGTAAGTTAATAATATTTTCTCATCTTTACAACCAAGAGATGTAAACATTAAGGGTATTAATGCTTTTATCCAATGAAGAGAGAAAATTTGAAAGAAATAAGACTCCCACAGACTGTAGTGGTGTGAGAGTTGTTTTATTAAGTTATTAAGTTATTCTTGTAAGATTTTTGAGTTATTTTTGTAATGGTTTAGTCCACTGTACCCCCCTGTGTTTTGTAATAGTTTTCCCCCTTATGAGTTAGGTATTTAAGCAGACGTTTTCTGTCAGTCATTCCTTCCCTGCACCTGTCCCTGTCAATCCCTCCCCCTCTCCTCGTGGTCGCCCTGTCTGTCACTTCAAGACCCTTCCCTGGATTCTGGAAAGATCCAGGAGAGGTGTCGAGTGGTAGGCTGGTGCCCAGGGAATCCCCTCCTACCTTCCTGTGATTTGTTAAAGGTTCAAAGGTTGACACCCCTGTTACCACCCCCGTGTTCCTTGGTTGGCTGACCCGTTGTCAGCCCTCCCCCGTTTATAAGTGGCTGTCAGGCTTTGATCTGGGCTCTTTTGGGCAGGGAGACAGAGAGTGCCAAGCCATGTGCCCCTCTCCCTGCAATAAACACCGTTATACCCTGCCTAAAGGAGTCTGCCTTTCATTCAGCTGCCGCGGTTGCTATTTCGTCATCATGCCCATCGCTGGTGAGGGGGAATCAAGTCCCCACTGGAAGGAGGTGGCTCGCCCAGCCTGCCGCCCTGACCGTACCACGTTGCCGCAGTGGGAAAACCGGTCTGAGCTAGTCTGTGGCTGCCTTTGTTTAGGCACACAAATGCTCAATCCATTTACAATGGTGTACTTTGGAAACAAGCCTTCTGAGGACTGTTTATGTTATGTCTATTTCTTTAGAAACAGTCAACTACTAAAGTATTTGGTCCAGATAAATAATTTATGGAGTTTCCAGAAGTTCTAAATGTGTCTTTGTTTTCTCTATTCCAGCTGCTAAAACAGACTCCTAGACAACCTAGTAGCTTCTTGTAAAATAAACTTAGAGAAGGAAAATCAATCATTTCAACTTGTTGCAAACAAGAACTCCATGCAACTAATCTCTTCTTCATAAGACCACAGCAGTTGTCAGACCTTTTCTATTCAAGGTGATTACAGTTTAACTGTAGGTCCTGCCTTCTCTAAACAACCTTGTCTTCAGCTGAGTGCCACAGTCTCAACTGCATTGCTTGAAATAATGCATGGGATGAAAGGGGAAATTAGTTTATTTGAATAATCAGGATACAGCCAGATGACATTTAAGATCAGTGTAATTTACTAACAATAAAAGACATTGTATTTTCCTAATTTTTTTTCCTATTATATGTACAGACCTGTTGCAGCTATAGTAGCACAAGTGGTCTGCAGAATTTTTATGCACTTTTGTCCATGAACATTGAAGAAAAAGATTTTTGATCGAACCAGAAGTCGTGATGTGTCAACTCTTTAGGGAAATATCTGAGTTTGCATATGAATATTGATGTGATAGATGAGGGGTTTTTTCCTACTAAAGCTACAGTCATTCAATCAGAAAGCAGCTGAGAGTATGAAATGGTGGGGGTCTGTTCCAACCTGTAAATAATGAACTTCAGAGAGCTGAAGACATCTTCAAGGTGAACATATCAAATTACTTCTAGCCTACTATATGTTTGTATCTAATCTTCAGTTAACAACTGCAAAACAATAAAAATCTGAAGCTGCTTACATATAATTTTCAAAAATAAAAGAGCTAAACAATTTGTTAACTATAAAGAAAGATTTGATGGACAAAAATTTTACAGTAAAAGTTTTGTTGACATATAATTCCGAGATTTTATGAGGGGTCTGGTAAAATAAAATTACTTCAGCTATTTCCTATAAGACTACTAGTACTTTTAGAAAGTAATAAAAACAGAATAAAGTAATAAAACAAAAAACAAAACAAACAAACAAACAAAAAAAGCCAACCCCCCACCCCTACTAAATCAGTTACTTTTCTATCTCAGGATAATAATTTTACAAAAGCAGAATTTATACTACCCAAGCAAAGGATGCACACAGAGAATTACTTCACAGCACAACACACTGCAGGACAATAGTTCTGTAATATAGTGTGTCCTTCATGTTTCTAACTGCCTTGCAATCATATTTCTACATATTTATCTCTCTCATCCTCTTAAAATTTTCAGTTCCTTTCCAGCAGATTGCTCCACGGCTGCCCCAGATGGACAAGTGACAGCATATGCTATGGCTGCGTGCGCTACTGCTGGCCAGCAAGCATGTGCGTGCTGATAGACCTAACAGCTGGCAACACAAAACTGGTAATTGCTGAACTCATAACACTTGCTGGAATTTAATTATGTTCATGACCTTTAATCCTCTGCAAATTTGGTTCAAATTGACAAGTCATGGAAAACTTCTAGCATTAAGACCATGTGATTGCAACACTGCCTCTTTTCTAAAAGACCCTTGGAAATTTTTTCAGAAGTAACCTCAGTGAGATAGCAACAGTTCAGAAAATTAAGTATCAAGGTCTGTTCAACATCTTTATTGGCAACATGGACAGTAGGATGAAGTGCACCCTTAGAACATTCACTGAAAATGCTGAGCTGTGTGATGCAGCTGACATGCTGTAGGAAAGGGATGGCATCCAGAGGGACTGGACAGGCTGGAGAGCTGGGCCTGTGCAAACCTCCTGAGGTTTAACAAAGGAAAGGGCAGGGTCCTGCACATGGGTCAGGGCAGTCCCAGGAACACCCACAGGTTGGGCAGAGAAGTGTTTGGAAGCAGCCCTGAGGAAAAGGACTTTGGGGTGATGGCTGATGAAAAACTCAGCATGAGCCAGCAGTGTGTGCCCCCAGCCCAGAAAGCCAATGGAAGCCTGGGCTACATCCAAAGGGTCATGGCCAGCAGGTCAAAGGAGGTGATTCTCCCCCTCTACTCTGCTTTGCTGAGTGTTGCATATACTTCTGGAGCACCCAACATAAGGACATGGCATAGAACGATTGAAGTTAGTCCAGAGGAGGAACACAAAATTGATAAGAGGACTGAAACTGGGGCTGTTCAGCCTGGAAAAGAGAAGTGAAGACCCCATAGCAACTTTCCAGTATCTTAAGGGAAGCCAAAGAGGAACTCTTCATGACGAACTGTAGTGATAGGTCAAGGAGTAACAGGTAAAAACTGAAAAAAGGAAAATTCAGTTTAAATAGTAGGAAGAAATTCTTTAATATGAGAGTGGTGAGGCACCAGAACAGGTTGCTCTATGAGATTTTAGATTCCCCAGCCCTGAAAGTGTACCAGGCCAGGTTGGGTAAGGCCTTGAGCGATCTGGTGTTCCTTCCCGTGTCATGGAGGTTGGGACTAGATGATCTCTAAGGTACTTTCCAAACCTTAACATTCTGTGATTCTATAAGGTCACAGAAGTTTTTTAGTCAGGGGATGAATATTAGCACCAACATTGAGTCTGAGGTGCAAGTCAGATTATTTTATTCTTATCACTGTCTGAATAATCTTGAGGAAATTAATTACTAGCTATCAAAACTATAAAAACAACTGCAGGAAAAAGTGATCCTAAACACAGATAAGTGTACAGAAATATATGCCAAAATGCACATTCTTTCAGTATCCGACTGGGACTCACTATTAGTGATTGGTATGGTTTAATTTCAGAATAATTTATTATTTTGTCACTGGGCCTGCTGAAAATCAACTGTTTGAAAAATAAAGCATGACTGGGAAAATTAATGGATAAGAGGCAGAAGGAGAAGTAGAGAGCAGCATATAGCTTATCTTCATAGAAATTTTTATAACAAATAAAATTTTGCGAATTCAAAAGCCCTACGGAATGTTCTATTGATGTATCTTAGTTTAAGGTGTGGAATAATTAGAATAGAAAAGCATGCATTAGAGTAAAATGTGACCTAACTCAACAAAAACCCCTGTCAGGAACATGTACACAACTATTTGTAAAATAGTTGCAAATAATGAACAAATTTGTAAAAATCAAAACCCAGGAAAACAATATAATGAAAACATATGATGGCTATTGACAAAGTCATGTAAGAGTAAGTCCATTCATCTGTACATCTGAAAAGACAAAACCATATAATCATAGTTAAAATATTTAAAATGTCTAGTGTCATGAAACATAATCTTTAAGAAGTGAAAATCAACACAGGGCATTTTTCTTGAAAGTAGCTTGTCTGCATCTTTTATACCCACTGAATCCACTACACCAAATGTAATGGTCACTTTAAAGCCCTTAAGTTTCCCTCCCACTTCTGCAATATCACTTGTTCTCAGTCTTTGACCCATTCTGACACACATTTTGTTTCTCCAGATTCATAATTATGCTTCCCAAAAAATCAGTGCAAGTTAAATCTCTGTCTTCTTTTCATCAGTCCTCAGCAGATTTATTGGTAAGAACTTACCTCTTCATAGTCTATGTTGGTCTTGATCCCTTGGGAGAAAAGCAAGCATGACGGCCTGGAATCAGACATGGAAACACAGCAAAGGTGTACTTCTCTGATCATTTATTGTGGTTCAAAATGAGATGTTCTTTCACACTCTCTAGTAAATAGCAAAGCTAACTAGGATGGAACACCCATTTCAGTAGCAGACAAAGGAAATACACGCTCTAGCTGAGACAAGCACTATGCATTATCATGATTCAGTACTTCTCTTGCCTTTTCAAAAGAGTGGGTAAATGCCTGCTATACAGAGACATTCACTGAGAGAATTTTAGCTACAATACTGTTCACAGAAATGTTTTAATGTAAGTCTAAGAGGAAAAAAAACCTTGTCCCATTATTAATTTATCAGGTTCAAAGACTCTCCCTGCAGAGCTTACATGATGACACAGAAAATAATATATTGCAAATAATAAGGTAAATGAATACTGTAAGTTAGATACAAATCCAATACAGCTTGAACACAATACATTACTGAACCCAAAAGTTTGAAATACTCTGGGACAGTGAGCACTAAGATCGGAAATTCTATGATGGTTGTAAAATGTAGAAAGGTTGAATATATATGTGTGTGCTTCTTCCTCTTTTGACCTAACAGAAGGTTGAAAAATGTTGGTAATGACACAAACTTCAAGTCAGTATCAATATACCTTATGCTTATCTATTTCTTAAATTAAGGATCATAAAAAGGAAAGATGCAGCAAAAGATGAAAATCTTACATACAACTGTATGTTCAGTTGTAGGGATATCTTAGAAGAGGTGCATATTTAGTAGGAGCCAATAAAGACAACTCATGCAATTTTTCTTATAGGTCAGTTATCTGTATTTCCATATTACAAAAAAATAGAATGTACGTGACAAAAGTGAATATAACAAACAGAGACACAAAAACAAAACAATGAAATTAGTACGGTTTCAAATTTTAAACCTATTTTAATAACCTAGAAAGCCACTCCTCATACTCACAAGAAAATTCAAACAAAAGCAGTTGAAGGAAATCACCTGAAGTCCAACTTTTTTTTGTGACATGTTAGCTCAATCTTTAATGGACTTTATAAACACACACTTTTGGTCTTTGTTCTAATCCAAAATTTGAAAGGCCAGCATACCCTCTCTTCAGTATGAGAACTAGGATAGTGTAACCAAGAAGAGAATACATTTTTTCTGTATTTCAACACTGCAAAGACTATTCAACAACAAGACAATTTTTTTTTCCTTGTATTTCATCTCAGATCGGGATGAGTCAAATTGACTAGGTTCCCTCTGTCTGTCTTTATAAAGAATCATTTCTTGTCACTTTATATTCATGAGGTAATTAAAAAATGTATGTTTTTTAACAGATGTCTATTAGACATAAGGAAGTAGATCAGTGTCTAGGTCATTTGTGTAAGAAGCACTTTAAAGTACAGAACAGTTTACTTAAGGATAAAATAAAATATTCATAATTTCAAAGTTAGATCTAAATGTAATAGCCTTTTTATTATTGTTGTTTGTCTCAAACAAACAAACAAAACCAACAACAACCCAACAAAAGAACTGACTTTTAAGAGAAACTTGAAAACACTAGAAATTCTTTCTTTTGGTAAATCCTGTAGTAATAATTTTTTATGATATGAATGGACCCCTATACCTAAGCTTTTTAGGAAGAAAATAATGAGTTAAAATTCATGACCAAAAGGGAAAGCTCATGTGTAAATTTGCTTGAGCTAAGGTCCTGAAATTCTTCTCTAACACTGATACCATCAAAAGAAGATAGAAACCTCCTCAGGTTGCATCTCCCCAGGGACTCTCCTATATAGTCTGTTCATCTCAGACATTTCTATGACTTTCATTCTTTTTATAGTTTGTGATCAATAATATTATGTTGGTGATACAAACATGATAATATTCTATATGGGCTGTGTTTGCCCTGATTTTGCTGATAGTGATGACAACAAAACTCTATCTGCCTCACTTTATTTGCACAATAGTTAACTAGCATTAACTATATCAGAAGTGGTTTTAATGTTCTAGAGTGTACTAAGGAAATTCAATATAAGGTTCCTCCTAAGTATATTAATAATAATATTAATAATATATAAATACCTATAGTTGTTTTTGCTACTCTGTTTTATTTCTAATTGAGCCTCAAAAGGAATCAATTGGAATTAAATTTCAAATTAATTGAAATAGAAACATTATCTTCAAAATGGTCACTCTAAATCCATTGGTAAACTCAAGAGCTCTAAACAAAATTAAAATCAGAAGACCCCATCTTACATAACATTCTCAAGGGAAAAAAAAAAAAAAAAAAAGGTACAACTCCTATATAATGGTAAGATAATTCCAGAAGATGGCCATTCAATATTCCACGTCAGCATGTCTAGGCAGCATGACATGTTTTCATTAAGAAAAATCCATTTTCAGTGCACTTAGGCCTTTAACCCTGATAATCTCTTACTTTTGTCTTTATGTCTGTGGAAAACAGCATTACATGGGCTCATTATCAGAAAACTGCAATTTGGAGGAAGTATGTCAGAAATGACAGTCAGGTGCTACATCTTAGAGACTATCAATTAGTTCTGGTCGGTTTTGTTTCTTTATGTTAGTAGCTGTAACTTTGGTGGAAAATGCATACAAAACGTACGCAGATTGGGATAATTTAAAAATGAAATACTACAGCAATTTCAACTTCTTAATTTAATGCATATTTTAGTCTCACAAAATCCACATATATTAAAAAAAACTATAAAGAAAATATACTCCAAGTGCCCAAATAACATAATATGCTATTATGATGCAACATTCATAGTTCTTTTTCCATTGCAGAAACACAGTATCACATATAGCTGTTAATACTAGTATTTCCAACACATCAAACACACAAAGATTTTAAAATTTTCATTCTAAGCACCAATATCACACAAATGCAGTGTGAACTCCATAACTGGGTTACAAAAAAACAACAAACATTTCAGTACAACTTGCATTCTATTTGGCAAATAGAATTTAGCTTGATCTTTCTCTACGCAGGATCAGCTGAAAACTCTGCAGTGCAGATCATGATGCACTACATGGGCATCATGAACGTTCATGCCCAAGGAGCAGTGTTAAACCTGTCTTTTATTTAGGTTTATTAGTGTCTGCTTGTTCCTGTGGTAACTACTTTTCATGAAGGCACATTTCAGTGTAAACTAGTCCAAACAAGCCTGTCCTGATGGTTGTTTTGCCTGGTTTTTATTTGCAACACACTGCATAGATAGTATTCTAAGCTACATGCTTAAGGGAAAAAAACTAAAATCCCCATGTCCTGTGTCCTGGTGATCTGGAGGTTCCAAAACTAAAGAAATAAAATAACCAGAAATCCTACTTCCTTATTGTCATTGGTTGGCACATTTTTATTTTTAGTTAGGAAGGAATGTGGAGTGTTTTTCCCTGTCAGGACCTTGGAATTGTTTTAGAAAGGACAGGGACCTATTAAAAGGCTCATTTGGGATATTGGCATCTGCTTTGACTACTGAGAATATTAAACGTGACTTTGGGAAGTACCCATATAAATCCTGATTTTGTGCATGTGAGGCCCTTTTTTTTTCCCTCCTGGTCAGCTGAACAGGTAACATCGAGTTGCGCCTGCTGGCCCCCCCCCCCCCACCTTTTGGACAGGGAAGCTGGCCCCCGCAAGGGCCTGGCCAGGCTTCATCAGCTCCCAGAGGGGGAGGAGAGGTTGCAGCTTAACATCAACTACTTTTTCAACTTCCCTGGAGCCCCAGAGCCCCCAGAGCAAGGAGGGATCTCTGCCAGACCCCTGATAACAACTATGGGCCCGTTTAGGCCGAGGCGACCCCAACTGTCACAGAGGGATGGGCAGAGCTCTCCCAGCTCCGCCCTCCCCTCCTCTGGTGATTCCAGACAGAAAAGAAAAAGAGTGGAGGGAGGAAACCAGGCTGATCTGAAGTGCAGCATGAGAGACATCTGCCCAGGGCAGAGATCACATGGCCACTGCAGGCCTGGGCAGAGATTTAACCCTCTCTTGGCAAAACGAAGCTTCCAAGGCCTAACCATTCCCTGAGAGAGGAAAGAAAGAGTGTATATAGAAAAGACACGGCATGAAGTCAGTGGAACAAGAGTGAAAGAACTGATAAAGGTTATCAGAAGAGGGATTGAGGATGTGGACACTCTTAACCAGACTTCTCTGGGGTAAACTATGGAGAAATTGACTGTTTCTTGTAACATCTTAATGTTGTTTGGGGGAATGCTAGTTCTAATCAAAATCAAAAATTGATGACTGAGATTCAAGTGAGAATCTCAAAGCCCCTTGCTCCTGGAGTAAAAGGAGGTCTCTATTTCTTTTGACATAGAGATGATTTTAGAGGTAGAAGAAGAGAATCCTTTGTTTTGTGTAGGAAGAAGCATTCTTAAAACAGTACCCCAAATATGCTGAGAGGCCCATAAGTAGCCTGGGGAAGTGATGCTAATGGATGCAACAGCAAAATCTGCAAAAACTCCAGGCAGTTGCAGATTTGTGACATTGGGAGGGACAAGACGGTTTTTGTCTTGCAGCAAATGTCTCCATAAGACTGTAGAGAGACTCCTCCCCCAAAGTGATGAAAGATTATGTTCAAATGGTGAAACTGACTGAAAATCACAGAATGTGTCTCTCTATGTTGTTTTGTAGGAAAGTTAACAGTTTGTAGGGGGAAGAAAGAGTGTTTTGAAGTTTCATTATATTTTGGTTTTTTGTTTGTTTTTTTTTTTTTCCCCCAGCTTTTCCATTCTTTTAGCTTGTGTTAATAAAATTAATTGTTTGTTTTTAAGCTTAAGGCTGGTTTAATTTCTCCTGATATTCTCCCTCAAAAAGAAAATAATCACTAAGACAACTACACTAAATTTAGCAACCAGTATTTAGTGAACCTGAAACCACTACATTAATTGGTGTTTCTGCCTGGTTATTGAATTAAAACCATTACACTTACTTTCAATTTATCATTAGATTATCTGAAACATTCCTTATAATTTCAAGACTGGTCATTAAGGGCATGATTATTTCTAAGTATTATGATTTCCATAAAAAACACTAATGAGATAAATATATTAATTGAACAGGAACACTATAAGATTACAATACCAGACTTAGTTGAGGTTGTTATCATAGAATATATTCAGTTGGAAGGGACTCTTCAGGATTATTGAGTCCAGCTCCTGGCCCTATGCAGGATACCACCCCAGGAGTCACACCATGTACCTGAGAGCATTGTCCAAATGCTTCTTGAAATCTGTCAGGCTTGGTGTTGTGACCATTTATCTGGAGAGCCCGTTCCAGTGCCCAAAAACCCTCAGGAAAAAGAAATGTTTCCTGATATCCAACCTAAACCTCCCCTGACCTCAGCTTCAGGCCATTTCCAAGTCCTGTTACTCGGTCATGAGAGAGAAGAGACCAGAACCTGCCCCTCCATTTCCCCTCACAAGGATGTTTAAGACCACCATGAGGTTTCCTCTCAGTCTCCTCTTCTTCAGGCTGAACAGACCAAGTGACTTCATCTGCTCTTCATACGACTTCCCCTTAAGGCCCTCCACTATCCTCATTGCCCTTCTTTGGATGTACTCTTTTTTTTTTTTTTTTTTAATATATATTTTTTGGCACTCAAACCTGCCTCCCCAGTGGAAAGAAGAGTGGGACAATCCCTTCTCTTGCCCAGCTGGCACTGTACCTCTAACAGTATTGGCCCTCCTGGCTGCCATGGTTCATGTTCAACCTTCCATCAATCAGGATCCCCAGGTCCCTTTCTACAGCACTGGTCTCTGGTTTCTCACTTCCTAGTCTATACATAAATCAGGGTTTCCCCATCCCAGGTGCAGAATCCAGAACTTGCTCTTTTAATTTCTTTTCACTTCATATGGTTAGTGATTGCCCATATCTCTAATTTGTCAAGGTCTCTCTGCCCTTGAGGGAGCCCACAGCTCCTCCAATTTAGTGTCATCGAGAAACCTACTTAGTATTTCTCTCAAGTTTTTCATCGAAGATGTTTATAATGTTGAAGAGTAACAATATGTTAACCAGTAAGAGAAAAATTTCCTAAAAATAATCTTTACAACATTTTAGTGTACCAGTGAAATTTTTTGTCACTTAACCTTGCTTGAAATAATAGGAAGCCATGTAGCAGAAAACTGAATATCCTAATATTTTCACAATTCTAAAAAATATGTTAACTGCTTATTTATTTCATGCATCAAAACCTAGGTGTATGACTTCTTTTTTCCCCAGATATCTATTATATGGTAATGAATTATAGTTTTGAGCATAAATTATTCATTGCCAAGTTTGCCCATATGTAACTGTGCACAGAGAGATTTGAGCAGGTGCAGTTTGGGGAAGCAGGATTTTTCGTCTCAGAATCAGTAGGTGTGCTTACAAAAAGTCATATATGTGCAAAAATGTCATCAGTTACATTATCTGTGGTTCCAGAACTAGCATGGTGCCTTCCAGCTTCAGAGTTATCCTACCTACTCTACTGGGCACTGTGGACATGTCCTTAGTAGTCTGGGTATGCCAGCTGTTAAGATTTTAAACATAAGTCTTATGATATTTTCTGTTTTCCTGGAAGATCCTGAGGAAAGAATTCAAAGCCCTCAGCCTGCATGCTAAAAAATTTTGCTTGTATTTCTTCAAGTCATGGAAAAAAGCTTTGAAATTTAACTAAAAATGTACCCTAAAAGATAAGAAAGCTAAGAGAAATGCAAACATCCAATTTTTTTTTTTTTTCCCCTTCTAACTCGTGTAATGTTGAATGACTCTTAAATCTTGAGGTTTGGTGGGGGTTTTTTTTGTATTTTTTTTTTTCTTCAGTTTTTAGGCACTGAAAAAGTTCCTAAAACAAAACAGAGGAAAAACCAGCCACGATAGAAGCAATACAGTGGGTATGTTGTGTCACATATGGTATATCCATAGGAAAGCCAGAATTTGTTGGGAATGTGCAGCTTCCAAAGGATGACTTCACTTCACTGCACCAAATACAGCTACTGACATGTGCTATGTGTGCCGTTATTACACTCTACCTCTTAAAGTCAATAGTAAATCTAAACATTATGATTTCCTGAGCACAGGACCTGCATTTCTGCAAACTACTCTTAGCATCCATTACATCTATTATTTCTATTACAAAAACTTCATATTTTGAACCTGTCTTTTAACATAAATTTTATTAAACCAAATACTTGTTTAGCATATCATTATGCCAAAGATGCATCATGAAAACAGTAAGCAGCCAATGATGTCTTAAGCAGTTAAATGTTTTATCGTGAGCCTACTCAGGGTATTTAATTGCTCTTGATTTCTCTAAACTTATTAGAGGGTGGGTATTTTTATCACTTTGTATAATGTTCGTACCATTCTGGTTATATGGTGTTATAGCCAAGGTTTGATTTTATTAAAAAAAAAAAAAAAAGGAAAAAATCAGGGTCAAATAGTCTAGCAGACCAGCAGCGACAAGTGTGAAATTTAAGGAGAAAGACAAAATATATTAGAAGCTTCCATTCCCACTGCCTGAACAGTTCTATGCTGTTGTCACCTAATAAGTGCCCACTAATTAAAAAAAAAAAAAGTTGTCATGGGGGGAAAAAAGGAACATTAAAACCACAATGTTTCTAAGTTAAATTTACTGAACAGGCCAAGTTAGACAGAGGCAGCGTCAGGAAAAGCAGCTACTCTCATGCACAATTAGCTGAGATTTCTCCAGTTATTTTTTCAGTGACCAGCAGAGCTCAGCCACAGGAACACAACATTGACTCAGGGTAGTTTCAATGTCTGGTTCAGGACAAGAGGTCAACACCCACATATGACTTATTCATCTGGGCCTTCTTGAAGGCATTGAATGTTCATGTAGCAACACTTTCCCCAGTCTTTCGTACTGGTGGCAATAAAGACTACGTGTAATCAAATCATTATCATACTGTACCTTTCCATCAGTTTCAGGTATTGTTCTGTGTCACAAGTGAGTACTTTAAGATCACTGAAAAAAATCACCAGCAAACGTATCAGCAACATGAAAAGCACTAGCATGGCAAAAATCATTTGCGAAGTTTGCTCCACTTACTAGAGGGTTAAAGCACACTGAGATAAAAAAAAAAAGAAACAAAAAATAAATTCCAGAGTCAATAAATCCAAACTGAAATAAACCCAAAACTACCTCTGTGGAGATCAGGGAGGAAGACAAAATAATAGGAAAGGGTAAGGATAAAAAGGAGTGTGGACTAAAGGCCAAACAGAATTTAACTCGTAACTTAAGTCAAACTATTTTCCAAAGGATTCATACAGAATTTACTATGCCGCAACAATAACTTATGTCCAGGCTTAACTTACTTACAAGCAGAAAGTATTTAAGGATCTAGGAGAGCAGCATTCTGAATACATTTACTGTGGCATATTCGCACTCACATGCACACAGACAAAAAGAGTCTGCAAAAAATACCAGTGAAAAATTCCACTCAAATTCAGTGAAATAGTCACTTCAGATGCCTTTGCATCTTCCCAACAGGCAAAGGGTTGAACCTTGAGGAGAGTATCAGCCCAAGATCCACTGTTGTTTGGTGACCCTCCAAGTAAAAATCTTACAAGTTCACTTGAGACATAAAATTTAGAGAATTAAGGATTTTAGAGGGGTTAAGATTTTAGTTAGAGATAAGCTTTGCTGAAATTAACAAAAGTAGATAGGTAGGCCTTGCTGAAATTAAAAATTAGTAATTAACTAAGAGAAACTGGGTTTGGGATCACTCTTACATATTAAAAAAACTGATTACTTGTCAACTTTATGTTTGGTTAGCTGTGTTTATAATGAAGAATACAGAAACCGATAAATAGCTTTTAGGAATATAAGACAATTGTAGGCCTCCTCTGCCCAGAAATCCATTGAACAGTCACGAAGACAGGAAACAGGAGTCCTACAAAGGATTCATTTATCACATTTGCACTGAAAATGTAGAAAGGATAGAATGAGGAAGACTTCTTTACTTCCTCATTTTGGGGATCCCTCCCCATGAAAAGGACCATCGACCCATTTCAAAGAACAAACTACGCATGCTTAATAGCCTTTTAGCTAATTACCATACGAAGCAGGGAATGGGATGTACCAGGGTTATGAATATACATTTGTGGTTTAGGTATTCATTACTTTCGTAAATAAAAGGACTCTGTGATAATCTGTAAATTGCAGTGTGCATTTGAGAGCTATCCTGCATGCTGCTCGGCATCATAATAGACATACACTTTCTAACTTTAAACTGTTAGAGAGTTTTTGTCTGTCACAGCTGGGTATCGATACTAGATCAATACCCATACTTTCTTTAATAAGTCACACTAACTCCAAGAGGTCCCACTCAGAGGGAGGCTGCTGGTCACAGCCTGCTGTGGTCCAGAAGACCTTACATAGTCTCATTTTGGGTCACAGTTCATTGGCCACAAGAAAGCTGGCTTAAGCAATTTTTCATCCTGGCTCCAATTTGGGTTGGTAACTTTCTTTGAAATTTTAATAATAGAAATATTATTCCACCCAAGTTGTTATTCAGGAAGAAAAAGAGGTGTCCAAGGCTCTTTGCTAAAAAAACCCCAAAAACAACAAACCACCAAACAAAAAAAAAAAAAACCAAAAACAAAACAAACAACAAACCAACCAACCCAGATGCTTGTTAGAAGAGTGTAGGTTCCTGGGAACAGATAGTGTTTCTCATGAGCTCAAGAGGAGCTCAGCCCAGGTGCTGTTCATCAAGGCTGAAGTGTAATAAGTATTTCTCAGCTCATGATGGGGGGATGGGGGGAGTGGGGGGCACCTGTTGTCACGTCTTTATCTGTACAAAGATTCATCACACTCTGTTTTGTTTTCATTACCCTGACATTCACATATCATTATATTCAGTTACTCAACCCTCAATCAAACCAAGGTCATGAACCTCCTGTGTCAGGAGTAAAAGAAACTTTTTTGTTTTAGCAAGCTCATTTATAATTAAATTAAGAAACTTCTTGAAGAATTATTGTGCATATTTTCTCTCTTTTTAGGGAAAATTAAAACTACTTAATGGACCACATGTTCAAGTGAAGTACACCCTGGTAGCATGACTGACTTGAAATATTTCTCGACCTAGAAAAGCACATACTCTGATTTCTCAGTTCATCTTTTTCCCACTCCACCACCTCTTCTGCATTTCATATCAGTTTGGCTATAGCATTAATGAAATATTAATAGTGATTTAATGTGAAACTACGCACTCTTAGAATGACCAAATATTCTATCCCTGTTCAGAATGACTTGTTCTGCCATTTTGCCTGTCAGGTCTCTTAATGTACTCTATTTTCACACCATCAGCTGATTTTCTCTGAAATGTAAAAAAACAAAGTAAATTTTTAAAGCTTTCTTACAATTTGTTCTGTTTGGATAAGAAATTTATACTTATCAATCCCTAGCAGACACTGTCATATTCTGACAAGCCTACTTAGATAGTTCTGAGAAGATAAAAATATATTTCCTTTGTTTCCTTTCTTGGGCTAGATTCTGCTCTCACTAAAAATATGAGTTTTCCAGAGAAATAATGTTGCTTTAACCTCTACTTCCAATATTTTCCTGCAAAGTACTTGGAGCTACTGACAAGTAAAAAACTGGACATGATCTGGCAATATGCACTTGCAGTTCAGAAAGCCAAATGTATTCCAGCCTGCATGACAACATATGTCACCAGAAGACCAAGGGAGGTGATTTTACCCTGCTACATCCAGCTCCAGGGTCCTCAGCAGAGAAAAGACAGCAGAGAAAAGACATAGACCTGGTAGAGTGGGTCTGGACAAGGGCCACAAATAACTGGAGGGATTAAATAGTTTTGCTATTAGGAAAGAGTGACAGAGTTGGGGTTGTTCAACCTGGAGAAGAGAAGGTTCCGTGGAAGCCTTTACCACAGGGTTTCAGGCTTAAAGGGGGTCTTGTGAGAAGTTTTTAGGGACAAACTTTTCAGCAGGGCCTCCTGCAACTGGACAAGGGTTAATGGTTTTAAACTGAAAAAGGATCAATTTAGACTAGATATAAGGAATAAGTTTTTACAATGAGGATCATTGTCATAGTTTGGGAATAGCATTCCCGCTTTCCCACCCCCACCATGTCCATGCTTTTCTTTCCAATCCAAGCCAGGCCCCTTCTTCTCAGAAGTGAGAATCCCTTCTTTCTGACCACAAGAGATAACCTGAAGTGGTACAGAGTAACAACCTAGACACGTCCTCACTGCCACTGCAAAAAATTAACCCTGTCCTTGGGTGAGACCAGGACAGTGATGAAACACTGGAACAGGTTGCCCAGAGGGGTGGTTGATGCCCAATCCCTGGAAGAATTCTAGGTTATGTTGGGTGGGGCTCTGAGCAACCTGATCTACTTGAAGATGTCCCAGCTCTTTGCAGGGGGTTGGACTAGATAACCTGATAACCAGATAACATCAACTGTCTATGATTTTATGATTTTTCAGAAAAAAAAAAAATCACATTTTTGTGGCAGCACTTTGTACATGGGGTGCCACAATATATCTAAGTAATTCTTTGGGATTTTCTTGTGTTGCTTATGCTTTTTAATAATGCATGGCATTTAGATATCTAGAAAATATATATCTTTATACTTTTAAATAAAGGAAAAAAAATCCACTAAATTGAGTGGTGCAAGACCTTTTCCTTTGCATTTTTCATGACCAGAATGATGTTCCACATTGTGACACTTCATGATGCTCAAAAGAGCTGTCACAAAATTAAATTAAACATGAGTGCCACCCTCTCTGTTTTCAGAGAAGAGGAATCTTAAAATGTACTTTAAAGATATTTATTTTGGAGAAGGTTTTTAAGTATCAGATTGGTGGGGAGCAATATGAAAATAGATGGATAGGATGGATGGGATGTATATTTACATTTTCCAGTGAGTATATAATATTTTTAATTTATGAGATGAATTTAAAAAAGTGATTGCAGAATTTCTATTCATGCTTCCTGAAAACAAGATACTATTTAATAGTTAATTAATAATGTTTTTAATGTATGGATTTTTCCTCTTTTCAACTTTTCCTTGGCCTTTTCATTATTTCTAGTGTAGCAAGGATTCCTCATTGTCATGTTTATAGAGCCAGGCAACTATCTTGTCTTTGACAGTATGAGTGAGAGCTGATTGTTCCTAACCACCTCACCTTTCTAATTTTAAAAATTGACTTGGAACTGTTCTACCCTTCTGGAGATTCTTTAAAACTTTCTGAGTATTAGTAGACAAATCTTAAATCCTCTTTTGAAAATCAGGCTTTTTTTGAGATATCTCAAAAATAGGCTTTCCAGAAACAAAAGAATCCCAGACCATTTCTCATTTTTGAAAATCTACACTGTATCTCATGGGAAATAGTATTAAAGAAGCTGTTCATACACAGCTTGTACTGGTCAAGAATAAAAAAAAAATTAATACATGAAACAGTAAAACTTCCTTTCTGTATCCCACAGGGTGAGATGGTTTCTTATCTTTATCTGAAGGCTACCTGACACATGCTGTTTTGTACCTGGACTTTGAGAAAAGGATGGCAGTCTGAAAAAGAATAAACATACTTCCAATGCCTTGAACATGACTCATACCATGCTTCTATCTTAGAAGATGCAAATGTTTACAAAATAAAAATATTTATTTTAATATATTTATATTATAAACTTAGGTAACATTCCTAAGCTGTCTTAACATCCAGGTTTTTTTACAGTTATTTCTGTAAAAAAAAAAGCTCTATTCATGAAAGAATTATGCCCTAGTCCAAGCTTGAATTTAGTCTGCCTTTTCAAAGTTTAAGTGTGCACTCAAAGGGAATTGGTATTCTAAAACATATCCTAGTCATGCTATGACTTTTCTGCCATGCAAGGACAGTAGGCAAACACAAGAGGCAAGGGGGTGAATCAGACATTATATAGAGTAGCTTGTAAATGGAAAAAATAACCCTATAATAATCTAAAAAGCGATGGCATTTCAAAATTTGGGTATATAGGGAATGAAGGTTAGAGGAATTTGAAGCTTAGGGTATTTGCATATGACTAATGCCATATATATATATTACCATCGTATTTACTGCAGTTTTTCCACTGTTCCTATCCACTTCATACAGGTTTCAAAACTAGGCACTGAGAAACCTCTCATTACGACCAAAACACGTAGTCAAGACTTTGGTATGATAGAAAGATACAAATACATACACTTGATAACCCCAAATAATATATATATATATATTATTTTTAGGAGTTAAGAAATGTTCACATACTGTTCAGCTATTACCAGTATGGTATCCCTTGAAGAAACATAAGGGGAAAAAAAAAAAAGAAAAAAAAAAAAAAAAAAGTAGATAACAACTGGTACATTCTTCTATCAACATTCCATGTTTCTTCTCTGTAAAGCCAGCAGAAGAAACTGTTGCTTGGTCATTTTACTATCCTGAGGCAAAAGGAAGACAATTACAATACAAACTTCCTGACCTCTCAACATTCTAAGAAATTACTCATTACTTTTCTTTATTGAATTCAACTGTCCTTTCCAGCTATCTGGATGATCTGTACAGTGTTTCTCAAAGAGAATTCTTAGCTCTTGATTCTGCTCAAATAATCTATAAAAATTAAAAACTGAAATCAGAAGATGGAAAAGAGTTTATTAGGATAGACCCAAAGTTTTATGCAGTTACTCAGAGGTCTGTTAAATGTCAGAAAATCTTCACACCAACCTACCCCTCTTCCAGTTCTTCTCCTCAGCACTAAAGTAGCCATTCTCTCCCCTCCCCCTGCCCCCCATTTTAATTTTGTATGTGTCCATTCTTTTCTATTCTAGTTTAGCAAGTAATTCACAGTATATAGGATCCATACTTTCAGTTTAAATATCAAACCTGGATTTTGTAAACACCTCTATTAGTGTTGACATTACATTTTAATTAACAGGCAAAGCCAGCTCTTTGTTGAAAACAAACCATAGTGCTTTATCTATCATGTAGACTCATCTTGTTCCAAGTACATACTGATAACAAGTACAAATACATTCATTATTGTTAACACAAGGAAAATTTCATTATCATGTTTTTCTCTAATTCCACACCTGTTCCTTTTTTATTATTAAAACACATAAAATTCAAGGCATAAGAATTACTTTACATCTTTATAACAATGTGTCTTTAAAGACAGTAGTCTTTAAAGTTTTCAGTAAAACTAGATGGACATCTTTCATATCCTTTAGCTTCATCTTTAGATCATAGTCCCGTAGAACTAAGCATAAGAACTGTCCAGCCTAGGGTGTTGGATTTTGTTTTTCTTCCCAAAAGTAAAAAGTGACTCAAGGATACAGATGCTCTAAACACAGAGCAATTATACACCTGCACATGTAAACAGAATCACAAAACCACAGAACTGTGAAGCTGGAACAGACCTCTGGAGATCTTCCAGTCCAAGTCCTTCCTCAAAGGAGGGACAACTAAGGCAAGTTGCTCAGGGCTGTGTCCTCAGTTACTACATGCATGGAGACTCCACAAACACTCTAGCTCATTGGTTTAGTGTTTGACCACCTCTAGAGTGGTAGACTTTTCCATTATTTCTAATTGGAATTTTCCATGTTGCAACTCATCTTTCTTTAACCAGGCTCATCAAAAGGTTATGTAGGAAGTGTGTAAACATAGGGATACAGAGCAATTGTGCTGTCCTAGTTCAAGCTAGGGAAGGGTCAATCTTTTGCAGTTGTAAGGAAAGGGCATGGCTAGGACCTGGAAGTTATTCTGTACCACCTCATGCAATTTCTGGGGTAAGGCAAAAGGGACTCTTTCCAGGAAAGAAGGGGTCCTGGTCTGGCAGAGGATATGCAGCAAAAGGAGACATCCAGTACTGTTTGTTGTCAGGGGTCTCTGTCTGAACTGATCTTTCTTGCACTCTTTGTCATTCGTAGTGTTGCTGTTACTGCTCTTTTTCTTATCTCATTGATGTTTCAAGCAAATTGTTCTCATGGCAACCCATGATCTTTGCCTTTTGTGCTTCCAATCCTCCTCTCCAGCCCACTGCAGGGAGGAAGGGAAGGAGAAATCTGGGGAGTGAGAGAGCAGTGTGTGGTTTGGAGAGTCTTGATGGGGGCATTAATTTGGGAAGCACCATTCCTAAATCACAAGAGGTACAAAAGGAAGCATCCTATTTCATAGCAGAATGGCTTTTTTTTTCTTTTTTTTTGGTGTGTGTGTGTGATTTACACTTTGATTTGTCTTCAGAGTCCTTGAGGATAGATCCATATTACTATGGAGGTTTTTTCATATATATATACAGTACAATGTTTTCACAAATTTTAAATTGTTAATAGGCACATTATAAAAAGACTTAATTGATATTTTACTGAATATACCCCTGTATTTGCAATGTTTATTCATAGCCAAATGAGAGCCAGGAAATAATATGAAATGTCAATAACAAGCAAACCCACTATCCTTTAAAAGAAAAATTGAGATGTTCCCTAGCATGATTAAATATATGCAAGAACTGTATTCATTCAGCCTATTTATGCAAATAAAGTAATATCTATTTGCTGTCATGTTTCTATTGCCAATCAAAACAAGAAAAAAATATTAAAGGAAAGCATGGATAATCAGTGATAAGAAATTATATAATAATAAGTGACTAATTATCACTTTCCAGAACTGAGTTTGCAGCTTCACATACTGACATAATATTGATAGTTATTCAGAGGAACTATACTCCATTTCATGGGGTCTGTAGTCTTATTATATTTTGTGGTAAAAATTATTTCTGGAACAGGGATTTTGATTTTGAAAGAGGTTTGTAAATGCTTATAGTTTCAAGGATATGCCATTTTGTGCATGTATTTTTCATAATGAAAAATATTTTTCTGAAAATGAGACTTCAAAGACTCCCTTACAATTTAGCCAGACTCCAGGTTCATGGAAGAACGTTCTTCTGGCAAATTCCTCTACCCCACATGAGGACAGTTTTAGGCCTTGCATTCCATTCTTCCACAAAGGAAGACACATGCAATTGACAGTATAAACCAATACACATTCATAAAATCCCTACATATCACAACATGAATAAATAGGTGGGCTAACACTAAAATACCTATTTTTCCTCTCTGTTAGCCACAAAAAGTTAGCAACTGGTACACATACTCCTTTCTGAAGTGCCCTTAAAAGTCTCACAGAGATTAAAGTAGCCCACCTCTTGGAAAGACCCAACACTTAGTGCTGGTACAATTCTGCCTATTGGATTGAATTTGTAAAGACTAGAGGAACAGTTAGATTTTAAGGAGTTTGACAGAAAAGTTCATGTGAAGGGTACATTGGCTTTAATAATAACAGCAGTTCATCTTTAGCTTTAAGAAGATATGCTGTTTTTTGGATATCATATTTCATTGTCTCTTGAATTTTATATAATATGTTTCAGTTGACCTAGAAAAATAGCTTGAAAGCTCTGCCCAGCAATAAGTGCCTGGTCCTGAATTACAAGGTACCATTTAGATGGTACTCTTTACAAAAAGCATTGCTAACTGCATTAATTGTGAAGAAAGGGTCATTTTGCTTCATTTTAGCAAGAGCTTAGCACATGCCATTTGCAATGCCCTCAAATTAACTCTTAATACAGCAAAAATCTCGCAGAAAATCCATAGAAGCAATGATTCATAAATATGGCACTTATTTTTATAGAGTCACTTTTCAGAAAGGAATTGTATTTTAGACTGTTAAAGAGAACTCAAGGACTATGATCTACTAATTAAGCTGGGGTGAGAATTTGTCATTCATATTGAAACCTTGTTTGAACTTAGTCAAATCCCTTAGTATTGTAGTCGCTATTGAGATGGCCACAGCACTCAAGAGCACTTCTTTAAAAACTTCAGGGAGCCTCAAGTAACAGTACCTCATTACCCAAAATACCTTCTCTACATTGCAGTCCCATGGTATTTAAAAAGTCTTCCATACCTTTGCTAAGTTGCAGCTCCATGAGTCGCTCCACACGGCTCTGGCTCTTTCGCTCCTTCTTTCTGCATTTCTAGCTCACTGCTTCCTGTCCCTTCCTCCTCACAGCATGGCCAGCAAACTCCAACTGATCCCAACTGACTGACAACTCCACCAACTAATTTACTCTTTTGTCACCCATACCTGTGAGGGCAAGGCTGCTCCCACTCTTTGGTAATTAACGCAGATGCAACACATTAGGAGCAAGAGTGCCTTCAGCACTATCACTGTCTGTTCTCCCACACCTTGGAGTCTGTCCTTTAGAGTACTCACTTTGAAAATATGTATAACAACAATCTTAGATGTTCTACAAAGGTTTTGTAAACTTTAAGTCATATTTAATTCACTTTAATTCATGAAGCAGTTTTGATGTCATCACAAGAGAAATCATTGTAATCATCTTAAAAGTACAAAATAATTTTAGCTGAAGTATGCACATTTTCATAGTATGTATTTTCATAAAAAGTAAGCTCAATGAAATAAATACTAACCATTGGCATTTAATAAATCAGGAAGTGTATATGAATATTTATGACAGAAATGTACCAACAAAGAGGTATATTTGAAGCTGTTGATCCATTTCTGTGTAGAGAGCACCCAAGCAAATGTAAAATCAACTGTAAAGCCGAGGTCCTCACTTGGTGAGTTTATTTAAAGGGGTTTAGGGATTTTTTTATACCCTGAGATAGGTGCACAAGAGAAACCCAGCAATGTGCTCAGGAAATTAAACAAGAAACTTCTACCAGCAAACTTTGGAAGATCAGGAACCTGGCAAAATTTAAAGCAAACTTTCCGTCAAAATAAAGCATTTCACAAAGCATTGACTTAGCAAACTGTAACCCATGAAACATTAAATTTCCCAGATATGAAGAAGAGGAAATCAGAAGAAGAGAAAGAGAGAAAACAACAACAACAACCAATCAAACAAACAAAACAACAACAACAACAACAACAAGAGAGAAAAAAAGTAAGATATGGCTTCTACCCTTGGAACCAGCATGGTCTCAGCTGCCATAAATCCACAGACAATAGTGATATGACCATATGCGTCTTTGTGCAAGGTTTTTATCTGTTCTGGCCTCCTTTGGCCACACCCCCAGGTGGGGCTTGCAGCCTGATAGCCACTCTGGTGCTAGACTAGTGCACTGCGGGCAGGGTGTGGGATATTGTTTCTAGTGTGCCAGTGACCAACAGCTGGACTAGATGGCTCCAAAAGGGACAGGGTGTGGGACACCATCCCAATTTCACAGACCTTTCCCTGACCTGTCTCACACAAGCACTTTGATTGGCTTGAGCCAGTAACCACTTTTCTCAGTCTCTCACATTAACAAATAATTAACATGGTAGAATATCTACCTTAGTAAAATGACACTCTTCTTTGAGGGAAGGGAAGAAAAGAAACAGAACCTAATAAGTATTTTCAAGTACAGCCCTTTTAATATAACTGCATACTTTGCAGTCATATTAACTAAAGTTTAAATTTTTGCAGTCATATTAACTAAAGTTTAAATTAACTGGACTGGAGCAAATTATGTAAGAAAAGATGGCTTTTAAGTCATTAGCATAAAATCAGTCAATTTAATGAAAGGAATCCAGACAATTTGATATTATTATTTTTATTTTTTGTTAACCTTGTTAGCTTTTCTAAGGGTAAAATACCCTGAACTTTCTCAAATCAGCTACTCAATTTCAAAAGATCGTAAGATTTTCTTTTGGCAGTCATTATAATTTAGGCTGCCAGCAGTAAAACCTAAATAAGCTCAGGAATTCTAAAGGCATTATCAGATGTTAAGCATTCTGTACTTATTTGAGCTCAAATCCTTATGAAATTTAGACCAACGGGGTATCCCAAACAGCAAAATATATCCCAATATTTAATTAATCCTAAATTTACTTAAGCAAATCCACTACACACATATATATATATAAAAAAAAAACAAAACAAAACAAAAAAAAAAACACCAAAACAAAAAAAAACAAACAACAACAACAAAAAAAACACCACCAGTAATTTGACCATTGTGGGCTTGAAAGTATGTGATTTATTAGATTTTTTTTTTTTTAAACATGGTCTTTAACTCAGGCTTGAATAATATGCCTTTTATTGTGAAGCCGAAAAGAACCTGCTCTTTCTGTCTCAGATGCAGCAGAATTACATCTTCAAAGATTTTCCAAATGACAAACTTGTTTCAGGGTTAGTGACACATCCTCAAACAAATACAAAAGAGAAGCAACTTCTGCAACAGAAAAGCAATGTTAAGATGATGAATAGGAGACAGGCTGAGATACTTCTCTGGTAAGAGTGAAAGAAAGAATACCTGTGGAGAATCAAGGATAAGCATGTTTTGTCTCAAACTTGCTGAGTATTGTGACAGGAAAGTTGTGATTGGAAGAGATAGTCCTGCTGAAGTGGGCCACTGCTCTTCTGAGCCAACTTCCTTTCCCATCCTGAGACTCATGCTTCATCACCCCCCTGTCCCTACCTGATTCACTTCCTGAAGGGCTCTAAAGGGCTGGCTGTACATGCATGAATGTAATGGTTTGAAAAAAGTACTTTACCCTGTTAACTATGAAAGGAAGTGGATCAGCCCCATCTGCTCTCTTTTTCCTCTCTTTCTTTGTCTCACTGCCTCAGTTCTGGAGAATCCTTGAGTCAAAACTAATGCAAGATATAAAGACTGGTAAAGATCTTTCATCCCTTTCTCCTTCTTCCACCTTTATTCCCTCCTTTCTTGCTTTGTCTGGGCAAAGTGCACCTATAACATTCTACTCTGCACACTGTATTGAGGTTTGTTGTGAGGATTTGAGGCTTGTTGAAGTCTGTTGTGATAATTAAGAGCTTGTTAGCCAGAACATTTGAGACTAAATAGGGTTCTGGCTGCTGGAGTTAAGACAATTTGTAATAAAACATAAGAACTCCCTAACACTGGACTGGTGTACCATCGTTCAGCCCGACGGGAATTTACAAGGAACATCATGCTCCCTACTGGTAGGTTGCTACAGGGAAGAAAGTCAGGAGCACTGACCAAGGATGGAGAACTACTTTTTTATATCTTTCTTTTTGTAATTGAGCTTGGACTTGTAGTGTCATCTAGCTGCTTCTAACAATCTGCCAAAGTGGAGATGGCAGGATCTTACAGTAAATTGCTACAGAAATCATCCTTCATCTACTCAGTTCAACGCCACAGCAACTTTTAGGATATACTTTGAGAATATACAACTCTGTCATAGATTAGTAGAGTCTGGTTTTTCATTTATAGAGGAATGTAGAATGATTTTCTGGGTCAGGACATGGGAATTGCTTTAGAAAGGACAGGGACCTATCAGAGGGTTAGTTGGAATATTGGCATCTGTTTTGACCACTGAAAATTGTTGGATACGACTTTGGGAAGTACCATATAAAACCCCTTGATTTCCTGTAGGTGGGGCTTTTCCTTTTTCCTTTGACCCGAGAGAGACAGGTAACATCGAGTTGGGCCTGCTGCTGCCCCTTTTTGGGGGGAGCTGGCCTGAGGCCTGGCCGGATTCCATCGGCTCCTGGGTGGAGGGGGAAGGAGAGGTTGCTGCTTTAAAACAACTACTTTCTCCAAACTTCCCTGGAGCAGGGAGAGATCTCTCCTGGGCCCCTGATAAGAGCTATGGGCACCATTTAGGCTGAGGCCGCCCCAATTTACACCAAGGGGTGAGCTGACAAGGCATTTATGATTTTGCCTGGGTTTTTTTGTGATTCTGGACTGCCTGGGTGCTCTGTTTTCTGATGTTTTTGCGTGAGTTCTTCCTCCCTCACCAGCGCGGCCTTGATCATTTAATACCACGAGCTACTGCAGGAGAGAAAAAGACTCTGGGCAGATTTAACCCTTTCCTGGCAACATGAAGCTTTCAGAGCTTGGCCCTTCTCTGAGAGAGTAAAGAAAGGGACAGAGTGAACATAAAGGAGAAAACAACATGAAGTCAGTAGAGCAAGAGTGAAAAGACTATTGGGACAGAGGGTTGAAGAGCTGGTTGTTCCATTCTTGTTTGAGCCATGGAAATGAACTCTATATTTAGATCATTCCTTTAAATCATGGGAAAGATATGCATTTGGGGAGATGATTGTTTAGATTTGTGTGTGGATTTGAGCAAAGGTGTTTGTGATAGACTAAGTAATGTTAATACTATAAACAGAGATAGACGAGAAGCCCTCTGCGCCAGTGAAGAAGCGAGAAGATATCTCTGTACCTTGAGACGAAGAATCCTTTGGTTTTGGAGTTATTCATCCTTAAAAGGTGACACCCCAGTATGCAAAAGTCAAAGACCCATGAACCATAAGCAGCTTGGGAAACTGCTCCTGGGAGGGTCACAAAGGCAGGTTTCCCCAGGTGGATGTTTTTTGTGACAGTTTAAAAAACTCACAAGAGAACTGTTCTAAGTTGTCAGTGGGATTCATGACTCTAAGAGAGACTCTTCTCCTAAGGAATTGATGAAAGACTATTGTCAGATGGTGAAACTGACTGAAAATTACAAGTTTTGTCTCTTTATGTTGTTTTGTAAGAATGTTAACAGTTTGTAAGGGGTGGGGGGTGAAGAGTGGTTTTGGAGTTTCATTCTGTTTTGTTTTAGTTTTGTTCCAACTTTCTTTTTTTCTATTCTTTTAGTGTGTGTTAATAAAACTATTTGTTATTTTTTAAAGTTGAGCCTGCTTTGTTTTTCTCCTAGTCTCTCTCCCTCAGAAAAAGAGTGAGTACTAAGACCAGAATTTAGTGAATGTGAAAGCACTACACCTTCTTATCTTTAAGTTTTTCTAAACAGCTGGCATAACCTTAATAATTTTGTTAAATAAATAAATAAATAAATAAATAAACAAGCCACAGAGAAGACAAGAAAAAACAGCTTTTTCAAATCACAAATAGATATGGGATTGAAAGCTATAGACAAACCACTGCCTATGACTCTTAATATTGTCTCTGTATATTAAGAGTGCACAAAACACCTAGGAATCCTATTATTTACCTTACAACAGAAAAGAGTTATTCATGTTATATGTGCCTTAGGCAAGCCAAATAAAAGAAGTCCTGGCTGGAGAGCTGTGTTCAAAATTACTGCACAGTAATCAAGTAATTTCTGTGTCTACTACAAAGGCAATCTCCGGATGCAACTCTTAGCAGTAAACACCTCCAAATTCTCTCAGTCAGAGTCCAGTCCAAAGCAGGGCTGATTATTCTTGTTTCTTCTCTTTGTTATTCACTGATAAAGGAAATGCATCTGTTTTCATCCCTGATTTTGATACTGTTGCTCACCCAGTACTGCTACACTACAGAAAAATACAAAGATGAGAATAAACACCTTACAGTGATTTGATTACTCTTCCCAGGCTGGATAAATTTTGCATTAAGCAAAATGCTTCTTTCAATACAGAATTCTTATTTAAAGAAGCTTTTTTACACTTCTAATCGTAGATTTTGAAGGTGAAATATTTTCCTTCTGCCTTTGAGAGAGATTGATTTTAGATGCTACTCACCACTCCATACCTATTATTTGCTTGAAGTTTTTTTTTTTCACTTATTCCACTCACATACACAGACTCACACCTTCAAGATGGTAGAAAAATAAGTTGGAGTACAGGACACGTGCTGTAATCCAGAATTTAAAATCATGATCCCCAAAGATACCTGTTGTTAGCTTGTTTTCCTGAAATTCTGCTTAACTCAAACATTTGTAATAGAAATTAACTTTTCTATTTATAGCTTCTAAAATAAACACCATATTGATGAAAAATGTAAAATATTAAGGTGAGCTATTCAATCAGCTATGAACACTAACTAAAAATCACATTAGGGATTTTTATCATTCTTCCTGCTTCTCAGTTTCTATTCACAGCTAGCTGTTATGGCCTTTTTTCCCTTCAAATCCAGTCATTCTCTCCTATGTATTCACTAAGAGTTTTTTAACTCAAGCCAAGAGAGAAAGGGCTTCACACAGACAAATCAATGATATTTTTCATGTCTGTTCATTTACTGCATAAATTTGAGCATGCAGGTACCTTTCAACGGAATATTTTAATTTAATTTCATCTGTATTTTTAGCATTTGTTTAATGAAACAAAGTAAATGGGGCTGGAAAAGGTACAAAAGGGCAATTATAACAAGGATAAAGGCAATTGCCCTATAGGGGGACACTGGAAAGGTTCATACTTTTGGATCTGTGAATGAGAACACTGCAGGGAGATGGAGGCTGATGAACCCATGGGTATTATGGAAAAAGAGAGAGCAGAACTATGACCAAATCTCAAATAAACTACTAAGAAATGGTTTATAACAGATAAGTTTTTCTTAAAGCAGTGAGTAACTTTGGATTAGCAACTAGTTGCACAGGAAATAGTAGAAGCAAATAGTACTATGAGGTTTAAAAAACAGAAGACAAATTCAGGCAAATGGGTATATTAAAACGTACTAAATAGAAAAGACAACACATGTGGATCCTGGGGTACCAGAGAGAAAATGCTGATCTGTTCATGTGGTTTTATCCAGATGAGAATCAAAGTCTTGTATTGATTTATTAATGATATGTAATTAACCAGCAATCACTGAACATTCAATCACAACAACAGATAAACCACAACACTGTATACCTACATTATGCATTTACATTTCTTACCTCAGAAATCGCAACTAGATAGAAATTTCTACTTCTCCTTAGCAGAAGAGGCAACTAATTAAAGAAAATCCACAGCAAATGTTTTAACTAGATTCTTTACAAATTCTGTATTGAGGGATCTGCACTGTCATAAGCAGTTTTTCATCCTGGCACACCAGAAATGCATATTGAAGCTATCCAGATATCCATCTGAAAAAGGCAATTATGTTTTGACTTCTGTTTGAGGTTAGGCATTCAGCTTTTTTTTTTTACAATGATGAATATTTAAAAATGCAAGTCATGAACAGTTAAGATATATTTA
This sequence comes from Hirundo rustica, assembly GCF_015227805.2. NCBI lineage: Eukaryota > Metazoa > Chordata > Aves > Passeriformes > Hirundinidae > Hirundo > Hirundo rustica. Next base: position 80,737,029 of record NC_053450.1, on the reverse strand, counting down.
ATTAAAATTATTTCATAAAAGAACTTTAAATTGACTGCTTTAGCTTAGAAAGTCTAAACAATTAAAAGCATTTAAAAGGTGAAGCACTTATAAATAACTGAAACTGTCTGTCTTTAAGTTGCAGCAAAAATGTATGCAAGAGCTAATGCATATGGCATGAAATAAAAAAGTTCCACAACTTCAAAGATACTGATCCTATCTTCTTCTGAAATTTATTTTTATCTGTCACTCTGTTTATATAATAAAACTACTTTGAAATTTATAGTGCTAGCTACTTTGTTTTATTTACAATATGAAAACACAATATTTAAACACAATATGAAAAGACATAAAATTGTGTCAGCAATATCCCAAAACAAGAGATAAAAATACACCAATATTAGCATTAGACCACAGAACAAGACTAGAAACTTCAAAAGAAAATATTAATTAGAGAAATCTGATAAACTGAAAAAGCAATTGTATTATGGTGTGATGAAAGTTAGAACTCAAAGAAAACAGTGAATGTTTGATTTCAAATCTATTAAATTGATGGCCCTGCTGTAAATGAAATCAATGCCTACATGGCAGGTTTATGTAAAGAATTAACCTTCAGGTGTAAAAAAGCATCTAAATTCCAAGTCACGTGTAAGGCTTCCAATCGGATTTAATTTCTGTGACTGAAATGTGCAACTAAGAAAATCACTGTCGTTACAGCACCAATACAGAAAGAATATAAATTCCAGATTGCACTTTCACATTTTTAATGAACATGATATGTTTCGTAACTATTATTTATATTAATGTTTACACTAAAAGAGCCCATTTGCTTGGAGAAAAGATGCATAAATTGCAAACTTATTCACAAGCAGCTCTTCCAAAGCCTTCCCAGCTCTGCTAGAGATTATAGCCTATTAGAAAGACCTGTCAGTCTTGCAAGTTTTGATGTTTCAGCCACTTACAAATAATAAAATGCTGTAAAATTCCTTTTGTCTCTTGATACTCTATTATTCTTCTGGCTGACTTCACTCTTCCCTCCACTTCCCTCCTCTCTCTTCTCCCCTCCCCTCCACTATCCCTTGCTTTGCCTCCCTTCCCCCTTCCCTCCCTTTTCCTGCCCACTCTACACTGCTTTTGCCCTAGATGCAGCCAAAAAAACATTTATTTGAAAGAAAATGGGACTGTCCATAACACAGTGGTTGCAAAAGAACACATACGGTTAGTGCACTCTCTTTCTAAGTATCATACTCCAAAGCTCAAGTACCTCCCAAGCCTAGCTGGAAATATATTTTTAAAATACCTGCTTTTGTGAATGCTTAGAGTATCATTCCCTCCAAAAGCCAAACATGTCCTGTGTTCAAGACAAATCTGATTAGTTTCGACATATATCGCCTCTTATGGTCAATGGAAATCCAATAGTTAAAGTTTTTACTATCTTATGTCTTTGCTAGACTGCAAAAGGGAATCTAACAACTGAAATAAGAATTTGGATTCTTGGTGGCACAGGCAGCAGATGGTTCAAGGCCTCAGAAAACTCAAGTCCTGTCATTAAAAAGAAAAGTAGATCTGACCTCCTGTTTTCTTTCTATATAGCACAGTGTAGATCTTCTTAACGCATGCATGTCTATTAGCAATTTTATTTTCTTAATGTTGGAAGTAGATTGAATGATGTGGAAGTTTGGTTGTGAGATTAAATTGTTTTAAAAATACTGGATTTTTAGATGTAAGTATTGTTGAATAACACTAGTAAGATATCGAGAGCTAAGAATAAAATGGAATTATCTGATTTGTATGCCCAGTTGGAAAGAGTCAATGCTGCATTTTAGAACAAACTAAACCTTATGTTTACCTCAGAGGATTTCTCTTTCAGAGGGGAGTAGAAAGCAGAAAAGGAGACCCTGTGCTCACAAATCAATTACAAAGACATTTAAAAACCCAAACAAACAAACAAAAGAAAACCCCATGAAACTTGTAAAAAAGTCAGATTTAGATAAATTCAAGAATAATACTGATACAGTAGATATGTAGATGTTTCTGTACCCAGGAGGAACTTGTTCTTCCTGAAGTGGGAGGCTGTGGCCAGCAAACAGGTAATTCCTTGGAGACTGATAACTACATCTCCCTTTGTCCCATAGACATTTATTTATCACAGAGGGATAGACAGTGAGGAAACAGATACAGGAGTAGGAAATGGGTGTGTTGCTATCTCACATCAAAGTCTAGTGTCTGTCTGTAAGCATTTGTGGGGATGCCAGGGTTCAGTCATTTTGCCATCACCACTCCAGTACCTAGTGAGAGACTTTCCAGAGGGAGCACAGAGAACAGTAGTGTCAGGACCAGTCTCTCCTGAGCTCACGGAGCAGGTCTTGGAAGCCGCACCTCCTGTCTTTGCTCCAGAAGTAGCATTAAACAAGCATCTACAAAGGAAAGCAAATGACAAAATTAAACAAGAAAGCAAATGTCCTCTTGCATAACATCAGATGCCTTTGCCCCAGGTAGCATTGGCATGTAACACTCAAGTGACAGGTATTTTGAGGAAAAAGTTTTCTCTGCTGTTTCCCTTAGCCTACATGGTGGCCCTGCTGCTAAACACTGCTGCCAGAGTAACTTGCCCATTACTCATTTTGTCTGAAATTTGAGTCTCTTCAAGACTGAGATTCACAACATGAATAAAACCTGTTTTGTGGAAAGAGTAAAATGGCATCTCATTGCACATACCCAGCTGCTTGTACAGCTGAGAATCTGTCTTGACTGATGTGGCCCTTGCAATGAAAGAGTTGAAATGCAGGCTTGTTAAACAGGCTTCCAAGCCAACAGAGAAATTTAAATAGCAATTTATTATATTTGTTTTATGATCTCATGATTTATAACTTAATTTCAGGACTTTGGATTATTTCAGAGGGCTCAGCTTTCTTACTCCAGGACAACATTGTGGTTATCAGAATTTACAGGTCTTTCTGTACAGGAATTTCAAAGAAATGAAAGGTACAAATTCAAATTCAGGGACAGGAAATATGTGTGTGTGAGAAGCAGAGAAGAAAAAAGGGTGCATAAATCTCCTTTTCTGAATTTTCAAAGTCATTAAATGCCTGCTAACTTCAGCAATGTAAGCAGGAAGGTTTAAGAAGGAAAAATATTCAAAGCCAGTTTGGAAATTTGAGCAACCTGGTCTAGTGGAATGTTGTTGTGCATTATTTGGGTTTATATTGTATTTCATTTTTATATTGGGTTTTGTAATGGTTTCTTCTGTACCACCCTTTCCCTTGGAAAATGTAGCACGAGGTTTGTCCCCGCTCCTTCTCCCCGCCCATCCTCCCACAGAGAAATGTAACCCAACTCTGTTCCACTCCCACCTTATCCCTGGTTGGATAGTGGCTTGTTCATGCCTCTAGCCCCTTCCCCCTGGGTAAAAGCAAGTAGACCATGTAGGAAAATATCTCTTGCTATTGGGACCGGGAAAGGGACGAGGACTGGACTGAGCTCTGGACTCTGCGGGGGCAGGACCCCAGAATAAAGCCGTGATTCCCCCTGGACTATTTGCAGAATCTTTCCTTTTGCCATCAACAGACTCATGCTCTCTCTAAAGAAAGGTTTGCTGCCTCTCTGGGATCTTTAAGGCCCTTAAAGGAAAATTCCTTCTGGTGTGTTTTCTCTCTCAAGCTAGCTGAGGCTAAAACAGAGCAGGGGCTCCAAGGGAGAGAGAGCCACTTCAGCGGAAGGTACCTCTGTCCACGTCAGGGGAGTTGGAACTAGATGATATTTGAGGTCCCTTCCAATCCAAACCATTCTATGAGTCTATAAAAAGAATGGTAAATACCCATAACTCATGTCTGGACAGTTTCTTTTCCTTTTCTACATTTTTTCCTACATTTGCACAGGAATGGCAGAGAAGAGGGGTTCTTCCTAAGATGAGTGTCTAAAAAAGCAATTGCAAAAGAGCAATGGCTTCCTCATTATGTACACCACAGGGATCATACATTTTGCATTCACAGAGTCCAAAACAGTATGTTCAGATTTCAGCTTCAAGGGTGGTATGGATGGTCAACAGATTTGCTCAAGAAATCATGCTTGGTGGCACCTGATACTTTCACCTCAGGTGCTTGAAAAATGGGTTTCCACTTGACTGCGCAGGGAAGGCATCTGGGATACCTGGAAGTAGTTTTCTGGGAGGTATTTTTCACTTATGCTACACTGTGGTCTGAGAGAGCTGAAAGGCTCCAGGGGGGACCTTGTTGTGTTTAGGGTGCTGTCATGGGTTAGTACAGTTTGGTTTTTCAGTTATAGAGGAATGTAGAATGATTCTCCGGGTCAGGATCTGGGAATTTCTTTAGAAAGGAAAGGGACCTATCAGAGGGTTAATCGGAATACTGGCATTTGTTTTGACCACTGAAAATTGTTGTCTACGACTTTGGGAAGTACCATATAAAACCCCTTGATTTCCTGTAGGTGGGGCTTTTCTTTTTTCTTTTGGTTAGAGAGAGACAGGTAACATCAAGTTAGGCATGCTGCTCTCCCCTTTTTGGGGGGGATCTGGCCTGAGGCCTGGCCGGATTCTATCAGCTCCCGGGTGCCGGAGGGGAAGGAGAGGTTGCTGCTTTACAACAATTACTTTCTCCAAACTTCCCTGGAGCAGGGAGAGATCTCTGCTGGGCCCCTGATAAGAGCTGTGGAGACCATTTAGGCTGAGGCCGCCCCAATTTACACCAAGGGGTGGGCTGAGAAGGCATTTATGATTTTGCCTGGGGTTTTTTGTGATTCTGGACTGCCTGGGTGCTCTGTTTTCTGATGTTTTTGCGTGAGTTCTTCCTCCCTCACCAGCGCGGCCTTGAACATCTAATACTACGAGCTACCACAGGAGAAAAAAAGACTTTAGGTAGATATAACTCTTTCCTAGCAACATGAAGCTTTCAGAGCTTGGTCCTTCTCTGAGAGAGTAAAGAAAGGGACAGAGTGAACATAAAGAAGAAAGAGCATGAAGTCAGTAGAGCAGGATGAAAAGACTATTGGGACAGAAGGTTGAAGAATTGGTTGTTCCATTCTTATTTCAGCCATAGAAATGAGCTTTATATTTTGATTATTCTTTTAAAGTATAGAAAATATATACATTTAGGGAGATGATTGTTTAGATTTGTGTGTGGATTTGAGCAAAGGTGTTTGTGATGGACTAAGTAATATTAATCCTATAAGATGCTTGAACAGAGATAGAGATGACAAGCTCTCTGCGACAGTGAAGAAGTGAGAAGATATCTCTGTACCTTGAGATGAAAAATCCTTTGCCTTTAGAGTTATTTTTAGAGTTATTTATCTTTAAAAGGTGACACCCCAGTATGCAAAAGTCAAAGACCCATGACCCATAAGCAGCTTGGGAAACTGCTCCTGGGAGGGTCACAAAGGCAGGTTTCCCCGGGTGGATGTTTTTGTGACAGTTTAAAAAACTCACAAGAGAACTGTTCTAAGTTGTCAGTGGGATTCATGACTCTAAGAGAGACTCTTCTCCTAAAGAATTGATGAAAGACTATTGTCAAATGGTGAATCTGACTGAAAATTACAAGTTTTGTCTCTTTATGTTGTTTTGTAGGAAAGTTAACAGTTTGTAAAGGGAGGGAAGAGTGTTTTCGGAGTTTCTTTCTGTTTTGTTTTACTTTTTTTCCCCAACTTTCTTTTTCCATTCTTTTAGTGTGTGTTAATAAAATTATTTGTCCACTTTTAAAGTTGAGCCTGCTTTGTTTTTCTCCTAGTCTCTCTCCCACAGAAAAAAGAGTAAGTACTAAACCCAAAATTTAGTGAACGTGAAACCACTACATTTATTAGTGTTTCTGCCCAGTTTTCAAAATTAAAGCTGTTACAGGGCCAGCAGGATCATGCTCAGGGCCAGTGCTGCAGAGAAGAACTGGCAGATACAGGTGCTAGGCAGGGGCCTGGGAGGATGGTTGGGAGGACGCACTCTACATCACAGAGAAATTGTGTCATCTGGAGGGAGGGGTATGGGTTTGTATGCCACTTTTGGCACTGAGAGCGGTTTCCATGCCCCCTTTTCTCAGAGGAAAGCACAGATTTTCAGCTTTTCAGCAAAAAAAATTCCATTAAGTGATTTAGAGGGGAAAGAGGTGATGCTTTGAAGAGAAAAGCTGAAGTAATTCATAGGTGACAAAATGAGCATTTTTGAGGGAAAAAACCTGAAGTATATTAGAAATTGCATAGGTCACATTTCAGGGGGAAGATGAGGTAAATTACAGGAGAAATTAGCTTACTGAGGAAAAAGCTGAGGAAACTTGGAATAAAATTAACTTTTTGAGGAAAAAGGTGACAAAATTAGAGAGCCTAGAGGTAACATTTTGGAGTAGAAATCTGAGGTATTTGTAACAAAATGAGCTTTTTTGAGGGGAGGAAATTTGAGTTAATGTGAAAGAGTGAGAATATTTTAGAAAAGGTTTAAAGTATTTTGTAGGGAGGAGAAACCTGAGCGGGTACAGTTTTTGAGGAACATACATAGTACATCAGAACATACGTGGAAAGAATTTTGGAGACAAAGGTTTAGGTTTCCTAAGGGAGTCATCAATATTGTAAAGAAGAAAATTTGAAGTAACTGAGGGGTCTGAGCAAACACCAGGTAAAAGAGCTGTCACTGATAGGAGTAGTGTTGAGGTTACTGATCAGGAATAAGGTGAGCATTTCTGAGAGTGAAAGCTGGGATACATCAGGGAATATATTAACTGTGATGTGGCAAGATGTGGAAAGGAGGAAGATTTAAGGAGGCTATGCTGAAACAATCTGTCTCTGTGAGGTCATTCTGCCTCTAGGATACTGAAGGGTATGCAGTAAAATGTATTTTCTGACTCTGTTCCATATGTACCACCCTTCCTACCCCAGTTGGCTGTAGCACATGCCAATCAAATTGCATTGCACTTGTTATTTTTACCCTTGCAACAGCTGTTGCAGTTCTTGCGGTGCTGAGGCAATTATGAGTTTGCCTAAGGACTACTACAAGGAAACTCAAGGATCATAGCTATTTGTCTCCAGACTCTCTTCAGACTCAAGTCTGAAGTCCAGAGGGGAATCTGATGATGTTGCAGAGTACAGAACAAGTGTTGTGGTTCTGCAGGCCAGTGGAGGGAGGGAAAGAGGGAAGAAGGTTTCAAGTCTAAGTTTGGTAATACTGCACTTTGTTAGGTGTGAGTTGAAAAAGGAGGATGTGGGTCTGCAGGTGAGTTCAGCCCCATGGTGAGCAGGATGGGGAGAGTATTGTGAGGGGCTTAAATTTAGTCCCATGTCATGGGACCAGCATGAAAAGTCATGTATTTCCCCATGAAAGATGCTGTTGAAGATTAATTTCAAGAAAATACAGAGTACATTCTTGGGATTGGAGCTTGGATATGTAAAATTGATTGACAATATTATAGAATCAAGAATAATTTGGTTTTTACTTCTGAATTTGGTATCAGCACCAACTGAACAATAATGAACACCTGGATATAACAAGAAATCTCATTTTTCGAATTTGATCAGAATTTCAACAGGGAAAAGTGATTGAATACATATGAAAATTTGCAAAAATTGAAACAGAAAGTATACATTAATGAATTCAAAATTAAATGTTGATGTGAATGAAGGCATTTTGTGAGCTCAGACCATCATATTTGTGTGTCTAGTTTTGCTTTTAAATATCACAAGCGACCTTTTACAGGAGGCAGTTGCATCTTACTACCTCAAAAAGGACTTAGAATTTAGATTTAGAATGCAACCTGTAAAAGTAGTGACTTGGTGTACATTGGGAATACAGCACTTTAGACACTTAAAACAATGGGATAGCATCAACTGACAGAGAATTAAGTACTTCCTCAGAAATCAATACAAATACTAAAGTATATACAATACTTAGGTCTATATGTGACGCAGCTCGCCGGGGAAACTGCCCAAGCTAGCTCTCACTCCCCAGTCCATACCAGGTGTGGCCATCCCTGGGACCGTGGCTTTGGTCCAGGTGACGGTATAGAGCAGGGCTGTCTCTGCTCCAACGGCAGCCAGTGATACAGCGTTGTAATGGTCTTAATTTAACAAAACTGGGTGGAAACACTAATTAATGTAAGGGTTTTAGTATTTATTGCTTTTTGTGGGAGGGAGAGATTAGGAGAAAAAACAAAGCAGGCTTAAGCTTAAAAATGAACAAAAATAGTTCTATTAACACACACTAAAAGAATTAAAAACAAGTTGAGAAAAAGAAAACCTAAATCAAAACAGAATGACACTTTAAAACACTCTTCTCTCCTCTTACAAACTTTCTTATTAAACAACATAGAAAGACACAAATTGAGATTTTCAGCCAGTTTCACTATTTAGACATAATCGCTCATTACTTTAGGAGAAGAGTCTCTCTAAGGTCTTTTCATGAAGATGTTTGCCACAAGACAAAATAGTCCAGTGCTTTTAATGTCACACATCTGCTGCCACCAGAAGTTTTCGCAGACTGTGATATTTTATCAGCAAAGCTTTTCAGTGTATCTGGGGTACTATTTACGAATACTTCTTCTAGTCTGAAATCATCTTTGTCTCAAAGGCTGAGACCTCCTTTTAACCCAGGAGCGGGGGCTTTAAAGTTCCCAAATAAATCTCAATTACATCAGTCCTCAATTTTGATTAGAATTAGCATTCTACCCAGCAACACTAAGATGCTACAAAGAACAGTCCATTTTCCCATAGTTTACCTTAGAGAAGTCCAGTTAAAAATGTCCACCTCTTCATTCCTATTCCAATATTATTAGTTCTTTCACTTTTAATCTAACTGACTTCATTTGGTCTTTGTTCTATGTACCCTCTGTTTTCTTTCTTCTTTCTCTCAAGGAAAGTTGTGCTTTAAAAGTTCCATGTTGCTAGGAAAGGGTTAAATCCACCCGGGCCTGCAAGGGCCATGTGCATGCGCTGGGCTGCATGAGGCTGAAAAAAATGCAAAGCTGTGCTGATGGAGGAAGCTGGTAGATGTCCTCTCTTCCACCCCTCGGTCTCATCCAGGGTGGCTCAGCTCAGAGTTGTTATGGAGCTGCAGGCTTTCTTTCTCTGCTGCCAGCGGTGATTAAGCTGGGCATGGCTTGGCCCTTTCTGCTGCGTTCCTGAGCCCGTGGCCGGCACTGCCAAACTGCAGCTGCCCCTCTTCCCTGCCGGCAAGCAGGGGAAAGGGGCTCAGCTGGCCCAAGCCCTCCCTATTCAGGCAGCGGCCCTCGGAGACCCGGCTGAGCCAGAGGGGCAGCAGGGCCCGACCTGGGCCAGCCCTCCGTCCACAATGTTACCTCATGGCTGATTCCAAAGCAAGAGAGATCCTGATCTGCTAGACATTAGTTTTAAATGTCCTTTCCAAAGTCGCATTGACATTCCTTATTGGTCAACCTAGCTGCCAGTATCTTGGCTAGCTTTTTGATAGGTCCCTGTCCTCCCCCCCACTAAAACCACTCTACAGTCATGGCAGGGAAAAACATTTCCCACTTCTCTATAACCACAAAACAAAACTGTACCAACCCATGATAAGCGTCTAGTATCAGGGCAGGGAACAGGGCTGAGATTCGCGTGTGCTTCTCAAAGGAGTTTATTCCCCAAGGGCGGCAGTGACGAAAAGATTGAAAATCCATGTTCTGCACAGTCTTTTAAAGGGGAGAGATACACGGGGAGGCTACAGTTCTTCAACCAATGAGCGATACAACAGGGAGGAGATTAAGGAGGGGCTGAAAATATGATAACCAACACGGAAGACAATAGGAGAGGAAAGGGTCATATGGACCAATGAGGCTTTGTGGAATAAGGGAATTCCCGTGAGGGGTTTAGGCGGAGGGTTGGGACAAGGACTGACAGGGAACTTTCCAGAACCAAGGACAGGGAATAGGGATGATTGAAATTAGATAACAGGGTCTAGGGAGTGAGGGACAACTGGGCAAGGGAGGAGAAAACTTGGACACTATCAGACATATCAGGGGAGAAACAGGGATGATCCATCAAGAGAATAACTTCACAACAGCTTAACAAAAACACACCACTACATATATAGAATAGCTAAGTCAGTTTATGCAGTTGATTGTAATTTAATACTGTAAGTATTGTATGGTTTTCAATTTGTAAAAGAGGGAGATGTAAATTGTGTGTTTGGCTTTTTAAAGACTTTGATACTGGAAAACATTCTTGGCTGAGTATTGAGGTGTAGGTGCCCACATTAACTTTTATACTGTTATGATTATTTTGTTCTCTTAAGTTGGTTATAAACACTTTCCTTAAGGACCTCAAATGCTACACCATCCATGTATGTAATTAAGTAACATCAATATCACTTTTACTTCACTGAATGAAAAACAAAATTGGAGCTAATTACTCTGACTTATGTCTTTTGATCTTTCAAATATCACTATTTCCATATGAGGGCAGCTGACAACATCCACCTACACTGGACCTATAGAAGACCAGCAGCTCTCAGGAACAGGTACTGCAAGTGTAGAGGGATAAGTTAGCTTAGCTAAAATAGCATCAGACTTTCATGTCTAGGCAACTGAAGATCACTATATTCTAACCAAAAATGGTTCCCTCCCTGTTACTCTTGTCTTTTGTCACTATCTAATGAACATAAGGAAATAAAAGAAAAGGTCTACTCTTTTCTGCAGTTAAAATAATCCTCTCATTTTTCTTCAGGTGCTGTTTTCATCTTGGGCCTCATAAAAATAATGCTCAGTTGTAAAGAAAGAAAAAATGAGACAATCTTTGAAAAACACATGATCATTTAATAACAACTCAAACTTTGGACTACCGTAAGGGAAAGGCAATAGATTTGAATGATCCATCATACCAAATTTGTTCAGTAACAATTTAACTTCTGTTGTGCCTCAAGAGAAAAATCTGAGGCTGTTTTTATCCTGAGTTTTAAGTCAAACAGAAGTAAATTAATTTTTAATATAAAATTAGTATTGCTCTTTCTGATGAAGCACTCCTAGAAATCCACTGCATTAAATATTTTCCATTTGAATTTCTCTAAAATACTCCTGGGAATGTGTATAGAGTATCCCTTATTCATGCAGAAATTAAGTAGAATATAAGCCGCCAGAACTTTAGCATAATAGTCTGCGCAGAGAGTCAGCGGCTTTTGAAAGCAATCTTATCACTTTTTCTTTCTGATGCACATTTTGGTCCAAAACCTATAGTGGGGTTCTGCCATTTACATGAGGGTATCCCCTCTTTTACATGAGGGTGTTCCCTCTTTTACATGAGGGTCAAAAAAAGTCAAAAATAGACTGTCAGATGTCAAAAGGTAAATCCAGCACTTGGGGAAGGAAAAGCTGGGCCCCACACTGGCACATTATTGCTGCTTTTGCTGAGTTCATGGAGGCCCATCTGAAATGCTTGCATCCACCTTTCTGTTCTATCAGTCACTCTTAGGTCACTAGTTACACTAATGAAACATAGGTAATTTTAATGCTGTTTTGTAACACTGACGTGTTCAGAAAAGGCAACAACGGAGCCTAGCCAGTGCTGCAGGGTGGGATGGGGTCTCTGAGAGGGTTTCTGCCAAAGCCTGTCTTGGCTCCCTCTCAACTGGCTCCAGAAGTCCCCACCTGACATAATCCTCCTCAGCCCTGGGTCCACAGGATTCCTTTTAGCCATAATCTTAACAATCTGCTTCCTCCTTTTTGTGTTTATTTTTTTCCTCATTAATTCCCAGCTGAAGTTTGGCCATGTTCACCCACAAGCTTCTATTAGACTTTTTCCCGGCCACGATAACTGTTGATACAGGAGACACTGTTTGTAATACAGCAATAACCCAGGTTGGTTTTATCTGAGCTGAGGATAAACAGGCTACCCAATACTTGTATGGTCCAGATAAAGGAGGTTTTACCACAGCAAAACCTAGCCAGGTTGAGCCAAGCCTGGGCATGTACCAAGACCCTGCACCAGGGACAAGTTTCTGACAATTGAAAATGATACTGGGTTCTGCTTCGTTAAACACATACCTTATGCAATCTATCCTTTGTATAAAACCTTAAAAATAACACTACTGATGTGACCTAGTAGCAGTGCTGCTGCATGTCAGCTGTTGTTGCACTGCAAAGCCTGGGAGCCATTTTAAGCAGAAACATCAAAGTGTTCAGGCATGGTCCAAAGCCTGTATCAAACAGTTCCTGCATGAAGGAAATCCATACTAGAGTAGACCTAAAGAAGTAGAAAAGTCCTAAAGGAGACCAAGATAGATGCTCCTGGAAGGTGTGAGAAACTCTCTCTAGGTTTTTAAGGAAGTTGTAATAAAAGAAGAAAGGGGCTGAGTCTCTTAAACCCTAGAAGGCAGACAAAGCATTCTAGTCCTCTTCTTGTTTTTTATTTTCCCTTTCTAGTACCTCATGTCTCTTCTATGCACAGTATTCTATTTTTAATGCAGTACTTCCATGACTTGGCAAGTAATCTGAGAAAAGCAGGAATAGCATGTTAAAAATGAGATTACATATTGACAGGGCAGAATCCTCCAGCAGCAGTGACAGTGTGTCCCACTATGGCAGTTTTTTAAGAGCACTAGTAGAAAGGGATTACCAGTAAGGATGATGTCAGGATTTGCAGATTTTCTGAATAACAGTTACTGTAATTATACGTTTAACTACAGATCTTGCAGCATTGCTAGCATCACTGTGTTAGCATGTTATTATTCTGACTAATCTTTCATTTCATTTGCAATAGATCCTAGGGGCCCAGCTGTGAGAGGCCACTATACATGCATGAAGAACAGACTTGAAAAATGAAATTGCTTGTGTACTGAGGTATTTAACGCTTGAGACATGGCAGTAGAAGTTCCTTTTTGGGAAACAATTATATATTTTGCAATACACTCTAACCAGACAAAAAAAAAAATTACAATTTATAGAAAAAGCTAGTAGTTTTGAAATAATTAGAAAATTGTAACATCGTAAGAAAAGAATAAGATTTTTAGGAGGATAGCTTATTTGTACATATGTGCCTATTAAAATGCACACATACTTAGCTGCCTTTCTACAAATATTTTTTGGAGTAAGTTTTCTCCTTGTTTTCTCTTCTCAATAGTGCTCTAAGAGTTTCTTTCAAATTCTTAATGCATCTATTATTTCCTCTGCATGAATAATGCAGATTTTCCAAACCCTTAATGAAATTACAGTCTACTACAACGTGTTGGATAGTGTCAAATGCATATAGTAAATTAGATAATCTATCCTCTTGAGCCTGAAATACTTTGGCCGCTTTGAAAATGTGACTTAAAAACATAGGAAAGGCTGTATAGTTTGGTGTACACTGAAATATGTAAAATGTAAACCATTTGTATACTATTAAATTAAAAGATTTATGTTATGTGCAATTAATTATATGGAATTTTCTAGTTTTAAACCAAGCCTCTTTTCAAAAGTATTTTTCACCAATTTTTGGCTTACTTTGCCACCACTTTCAGTAGTTTTATGCTCTAGGGATTTATAGAAGAGATACTCCTGCTTATATAGGAAGAGGAAAAAAAATATGAATATCAAACAAGCATAATTTATGCAGAAAGTCTATTTAAAACTCTGTTTGGCACTTTTTTCTTGCATTAGTAATATGAGAACATCATTAAAATGAATTTTCCAAAAATGTGTTGGACCCCAATTCTCTCAACTCATTCCCGCAGTTACTTAGCTTTCATTGCCCAAGGACTGCTAATATATTAGTATTAACAATATCCTCTTTACTACCTTGCATAGAGATACTTACATGTTCTCTTGTGTGAAAATATTTGCATTTATTTATACACACATGTATTTGCAAACTCATTTAATTAAATCCAGGTCCCCACAAAATAAATTGTAAAAATCCTAATGGCTTCAGCAAGAATAATAATCTTACTCTTTGATTGCTGTATTTTATAATCAGTCCTTTTAGCCTCAGAACAGCAGATCCACCTCTTAGAGATGTACAGATAGCCTTTACGGGTTTTGCATCTTCCTGTATACCACCATGTTCAAGTTTGGCCACACTGATTTTTGTGCTGTTGCACATGTGTCATGGAGGCACATGAAAACAGCAACAAACTCAGGCAAAATTTAATTCTCAACCAAAATCAATTACCAAAGCTCATAAATGATGGGGGTAGCCACAATGAGACTCACATAACATTTAACAGGTTCCAGGTGCACTGATACCTGTCAGGGACATAATTATTACATGGATGAGAATGATGACCCAAAGTGCACTCCTGCTCATGCACAGCCATAGGAGGGCCTCTCACTCAGCATTAAGCCAGAAAATCTATTTGCTTTACCCAAAGGTATTGTATTCTGTTGGAATGGTTTATTCTTGCTTCCCCTATATTTCATGTATTAATGGTTTACTCCAGATTTTGTATACACCTTTTGTCCCCTACGTAGTTATTCCACACCATTTGTTCCAGCACCTTCCTTGTCCATCATCTAAACCCTGCTTAAACTCCCTGTCAGTTACTGTAAAACCTATCCCTTTTATCCAGAAAGTTCTATGTCTGGTATGTATCCTTTGAAACCCCACTGGACTCTGTAACACAATCTCTCCCACAGAATAACCCTATTGGTTTCCCAAATTATACTATCCTCCCCTTTACTCCTCCCCAGTTGTATCCCATTGGTTATTTGTTTATATCAACCCGTGTTACACCCCCTGCACAAAACCCCGTACACATAAGTGCTCCGGGCCTTTTTCCCTCATGGACCCATTCACAATAAACATGTGGATTTACCCGAGAGAAGAAGGTCTTCTCGAATCCTTTGTCCTGCTCCTCATGGATTCCAAAGGCTGAAGGAGTGTGCCTCCGCTCCTACAGGTTCCGTGTGTCCTAAGGCTTTGCCATGGGAGCACGGTTTCCCACTCCTGTGGAAATGCCAGGGTGCTGAGCTAGCCTATTCACCCTGAAAGCCTAAGGAATATTCTACACAAAGGGTCCTGGAATTGGTCAAGGATATCCAGCAGAAAAAATAGTCACTCACTGGGCGTGAGGGGTGGGTACTCAGTCCTGGGAAGTCTCCTTGGACACCATCCCAGTCGCCAGGGGAGATCTCACATTTCTGACAGACTGCTTCAAGAAATACCTCACATGGTTTCTGTCAGGGGCCCCATTTATAACCTGGTGAGTTGGGTCATACAAGATCATACATGATCATTCACGGTCATTGATCATAGTCCAGAAATTTCTCTGCCTCTCACTGACTGGGAGCCTCTTCTGTTTTCCAAGGGTTCCTGACCTTCTCATTCCCACAACTCGGGGTGAGGTATGGGGGTTATGGTTGTACCTGTCACAGCTCTGTTGTAGTGCTGTGCAGCACAAAAGAAAGGGTGCAGAAAACTGGCGGTGGCCAGCTATTTCCCAGGGGAGTGGGTGCTCCTGCCATACTGCATTTTGTGCTAAGTATTTACTCTTCATTGGGTTTATTCACAGAAATAATATTTTACCTTTTCATTTTTCACATTTTTCCTGTTTTGTAGATGCATGTAAAAGAAGCTTTTGTACCATTTTAGCCTACACAAACCATTGCTAACAAGATTCTGTAATGATTTAGGAAACTACACTAACAGATTATGTTACAGAACTGTTCCATATTTATAAGAATTCAGGATGTCAGTACATTTTACCATATAAAATAGGATATCCTATTTTATGCCTTATCAGCAGGTTGGTCTTGCCAATTATCCTATTACACATAGTTCCAAATGCATTACTGAGCTATTTGACTTCCTATCATTTAAATCTCTTACCTAAAATGATTAAAAACAAAAAGGAATCATAGTCCAAGAAGCAGTAACTGTCACTTCAGACTAGTATGTGGAAACCTTGGCATATTTAAAGGGTGGACTTAAGAAATGTCCCATACAAATTTGGTGATACAGAGTGATTCCCACAGTGCATGGTTCATAACTCACAGGAAGTACATGAAGCATATGCTGTGCTGAGTTATGTCCCTTATTACCTCTCACCTATTTACTGGTGCAAGTTGGAAAAGTTTATGTTGTGACAATTCTAGTCCTGATACTAAGCTGTCCCAAGCTTAGAAGATTTCTGTACTTTCTTTTAAAAGGGAATCAGAACATCGTTATTAATAAATTTATCACATATCAATTGTGATTATAATTATGCATCAAATAGTCCGCTAATTTTTATAGTTCATTACTTCTGTTTCTAATCAAAACAGTTTCTTTGACACACATACTTCAGGTTGTGTGTAAAATAAGAAAAGTGTAATTTTTTCCTTTTTTCCCCCTTGTGCCAAGCATTTTTTTTGCTTCTTAAGCAAATTCTTTTTCAAAACAGTCACTGCATTACTAATTTACTTATTTATTTTGAAACATACAAACAACGAAATAAACAGAGAGCAAAAAGGGATGTTTTCTGTTAAGTAATGAATTATTCAAGCAGTTAAAGACAGAAACAATGGCTTCATTGGAGCTACAGCTCTCTAAGGCAAAAAATGCTCTCTATGAAAAAAAAATGTACTGAGACAGAGCCATCCTTTAAGTTAAGAGTCAGAGCAGGTGCAGGCTCTCGTCTGAGAGTTGTCACTGCCAGCTGAATGGGACTGTGTCTCAGCTTTGACTGGCATGAGTAGGCAAAACTATTCACTGGCATCCTAGAAAGGGGCAATGATGAAATGAGTTAATGCGCCTATCACAAAGCCTGAGTTGGATTTGGTTCTGCTGTTACAATCACGAGCAAAAGAATGACAGAGCTGGAATGTGGAATCCTTTGCAAAACACTCATGCGAAACACTGTCCACAGTGAAAGACATGCAAAAAGAGAATTCACACAGTCTTTAAGATACTATTGATGGTATTTATGTGAAGCTCGATCCAGTATGATGCTGATGTTAAAGGCTTAACTGATACATGTATGTCATGGGTTAGTACAGTTTGGTTTTTCAGTTATAGAGGAATGTAGAATGATTCTCCGGGTCAGGATCTGGGAATTTCTTTAGAAAGGAAAGGGACCTATCAGAGGGTTAATCGGAATACTGGCATTTGTTTTGACCACTGAAAATTGTTGTCTACGACTTTGGGAAGTACCATATAAAACCCATTGATTTCCTGTAGGTGGGGCTTTTCTTTTTTCTTTTGGTTAGAGAGAGACAGGTAACATCAAGTTAGGCATGCTGCTCTCCCCTTTTTGTGGGGGATCTGGCCTGAGGCCTGGCCGGATTCTATCAGCTCCCGGGTGTCGGAGGGGAAGGAGAGGTTGCTGCTTTACAGCATTTACTTTCTCCAAACTTCCCTGGAGCAGGGAGAGATCTCTGCTGGGCCCCTGATAAGAGCTGTGGAGACCATTTAGGCTGAGGCTGCCCCAATTTACACTGAGGGGTGGGCCGAAAAGGCATTTATGATCATGCCTGGGTTTTTTTGTGATTCTGGACTGCCTGAGTGCTCTGATCTCTGATGTTTCTGCGTGAGTTCTTCCTCCCTCACCAGCGCAGCCTTGAACATCTAACACCAGGAGCTACAGAGGGAGAGAAAAAGACTCTGGGCAGATTTAACCCTTTCCTAGCAACATGAAGCTTTCAGAGCTTGGCTCTTCTCTGAGAGAGAAAGGAAAGGCACAGAGTGAACATAAAGAAGAAAACAACATGAAGGCAGTAGAGCAAAAGTGAAAATACTATTGGGACAGAAGGTTGAAGAGTTAGTTGTCCCATTCTTATTTGAGCCATGGAAATGAACTCTATATTTAGAGCATTCCTATTCTTATCATGTACTATCATGGGATAGTACAGTTTGGTTTTTTAGTTATAAAAGAATGTAGAATAATTCTCCAGGTCAGGACCTGGGAATTGATTTGGAAGAAACGGAGACCTATCAGAGAGTTAGTTGGAATATTGGCATCTACTTTGACCACTGAAATTGTTAGCTGTGACTTTGGGAAGTACCATATAAAACCCTGTAAATTTCCTGTAAGTGGGTCTTTTTTCTTTTTCCTTTGGCCAGAAAGAGACAGGTAACATTGAGCTGGGCCTGCTGCTCCCCTCTTTTTGGGGGGGAGCTGGCCTGAGGCCTGGGCCGGATTCCATCGGCTCCTGGGTGAAGGGGGGGAAGGAGAGGTTGCTGTTTTGCAACAGCTACTTTCTTCAGACTTCTCTGGAGCAGGGAGAGATCTCTGCTAGGCCTCTGATAAGAGCTATGGGCACCATTTGGGCTGAAGCCACCCCAATTTACACCAAGGGGTGGGTTAAGAAGGCATTTATGATTCTGCCTGTTTTTTTAATGATTCCAGACTGCCTGAGTGCTCCAATCTCTGATGTTTCTGTGAGTTCTTCTTCCCTCACCAATGTGGCCTTGGCCTTGAACATCTAACACCACGAGCTACAGGGACAGAGACAAAGACTCCAAGCAGATTTAACTCTTTCTTAGCAACATGAAGCTTCCAGAGCTTAGCCCTTCTCTGAGAGAGTAAGAAAAGACAGAGTGAACACGAAGAACAACAGCATGAAGTCAGTAGAGCAAGAGTGAAAAGACTATTGGGACAGAGGGTTGAAGAGTTGGTTGTTCTATCCTTATTTGAGCCATGGAAATGAACTCTATAGTTAGATCATTCCTTTAAATCATAGGAAGATATGCATTTAGGGAGATGATTGTTTTAATTTGTGTGTAGATTTAAGCAAAAGTGTTTGTGATTAACTAAGTAATATCCTATAAGATGCTTGAACAGAGATAAAGATGAGAATCCCCCTGCGCCAGTGAAGAAGTGAGAAGATATCTCTGTACCTTGAGATGAAGAACCCTTTGCTTTAGAGCTATTCATCTTTAAAAGGTGACACCCCAGTATGCAAAAGTCAAAGACCCATGAACCATAAGCAGCTTGGGAAACTGCTAATGAGAAGGTCACAAAGGCAGGTTTCTCCGGGCGGTTGTTTTTATGACAGTTTAAAACCCACAAGAGAACTGTTCTAAGTTGTCAGTGAGATCCATGACTCTAGAAGATACTCTTCCCCTAATGAATTGATGAAAGACTATTGTCAGATGGTGAAACTGACTGAAAATTACAAGTTTTGTCTCTTTATGTAGTTTTGTAAGAAAGTGAACAGTTTGTAAGAGGAGGGAAGAGTGTTTTTGAGGTTTCATTCTGTTTTAGGGGTTTTTTCCAACTTTTTTTTCTTTTCTATTCTTTTAGTGTATGTTAATAAACTATTTGTTAATTTTAAGGTTAAGCCTGCTTTGTTTTTGTCCGAGTCTCTCTCCCACAGAAAGAGTAAATACCAAGACCAAAATTTAGTGAACGTGAAACCACTAAATTAATTGGTGTTACCACCCGGTTTGAAATTAAAACTATGACACCTCCCTTTACAAACTGTTAACGTTCCTACAAAACAACATAAAGAGACAGAAACATCAGAGATCAGAGCACCCAGGCAGTCCGGAATCACAAAAAAACCCAGGCAGGATCATAAATGCCTTGTCAGCCCAACCCTTGGTGTAAATCAGGGCGGCCTCAGCCTAAATGGTGTCCACAGCTCTTATCAGGGGCCCAGCAGAGATCTCTCCCTGCTCCAGGGAAGTTTAGAGAAAGTAGTTGTTGTAAAGCAGCAGCCTCTCCTTCCCCTCCGGCACCCGGGAGCTGATAGAATCTGGCCAGGCCTCAGGCCAGCTCCCCCCAAAAAGGGGGTAGCAGCATGCCCAACTTGATGTTACCTGTCCCTCTCTGGCCAAAGGAAAAAGGAAAAGGACCCACCTACAGGAAATCAAGGGGTTTTATATGGTAGTTCCCAAAGTCTTATCCAACAGTTTTCAGTGGTCAAAACAGATGCCAATATTCCAACTAACCCTCTGATAGGTCCCCATCCTTTCTAAAGCAATTCCCAGGTCCTGACCCAGAAAATCATTCTACATTCCTCTATAAATAAAAAACCAAACTGTACTAAACCTATGACAACGTACTTTTTCTTTCCTAGTAGTTTTTTTTTAAGTGGGAAAAACATGTGCCTCTAAATCCTTTTAATACTTTTTGCAAAATACTTTGCTTCACCAGGAAAAGTACCGCATAACAGGCAATAGACTGTTGATTAGGTAACTTCTCTTACAGACATGTAACTTTCTTTCATGTTGACAATTGCTCTAAACTGAACTCTCTTGTATTGTGAGTGAGAGTTAATAGCCAGGGTGTTGACTCAAATAACTTGCCCAGTTCTCAAAAATACAGACTTGCCTCTGACCTTCAGTTGAGGGTGTGAACAGAGACTCCTTCAACAGAGATGCACCCCAAATTCTGGGTATTGTATCTCAAGCTACAACCTTTTATAGAACAGAGACTCCTTCAACAGAGATGCACCCCAAATTCTGGGTATTGTATCTCAAGCTACAACCTTTTATAGACTTCCCATGAGTTATTGTAATCTAGTCCAGTTGTGAATCCTGGTCTGGGCTGATTAAGTGAGAGTGTTTACATCACCTACCTGAGGAATTTAAGTTAGTGTAAATCAGACACACAATACAGAGAGCAAACTCTTGCACAAAAAAAAAGTGAATCAATTATTAGAAATTACAAAGTTATCTTGTCTTCTTTACCATGTTTTAAAGAAGCCTGTCTCTTGCAGTTGACAATGTATAAGAAGTCTACCTTAGGGACTTAATTATGTGATTACTGCATTTTCCATTCAATACAGGAAAATTATGTATTTGGTTTAGACTCTGTTTTGTTTCAGAAGCACAGAAGTTAAGCACTGTGGTGATGAATATCACAGCTGATGTAACTCTGTATGGAGTTTGATGCTAAACATTGAGTCTCATCTTCATACTACTTTTTACTCCCAATGCTTTAACAAACAAATTAAGCCACATTATACTTCCCAAGATATCCCAACCTCAGCCAGGCACACAGGTCTTTATTTATCTATTTTTAGAATGTAGATATACATTCTTAAGGCTTATACCTTGGCGCTATCCCAGATGTTTGCTTCAGTACATAAACTTCAGTTTGTACAGAATTCAATGGCTAGGGTACCCTAGAAATGTAACTGGTTGGAATTGGTACTAAATTGGTACTAAATTGGCACTGAATTGGTACTAAACTGGAATACTGCTTCCTGTCAACTGCTGAACTGATTAAAGATACTTGTCGTATACAGACTAATAAAATTGAAATGGTTGTGCCCTGCATATTGAACTATTGTTTGTAGTACCCATTGTATTTGCTTATGGTGTCATGGCTAAGGCTTTTTAGTGTTCTCATGGTATGACTACAGTCATCTGCAAATACTGATAAAATGTCTTCTTGGAACCTAAAGTTTTTCTTTCTAAAATGCAGAAAAATTGAAATTCTTTGGAGATCTCATTATTATTAGTAGCTGCATTAAATATACTTTGTGTTGCTCTTGTCATTTAAAGAAGTCCTAAAGCTGTTAGAAAACTCCCCAGTGAGACAGGGCTGAATAGACTTTTTTGCCACACAGTTGTATAGAGATTACACTCTCCCCTGCACTGTGGTGGTCCCAGCATTTCCTGGGAGTTCCACAGAGCAATAAACACCAATAAAAAACATATATCCAGCAAGTTCCTTGTTTTTCCAACAACTGCTAAAGTGTCTAACCACTGCACCTGAAATCTTACTGAAACTTGGTGATTATCCTGTCATCTCCATGCTACAAATTTTCTACCATTATTCTCCAGCTCAAAGTAGGATGAGGGGCTATGTGTTTAGACAACCTCCTGTACTGGGTCTGACATGGATGGAGTCAATTTATTTCCCAGCAGCCAGTAGGATGCTGCACTTTGCATTTGTGACTAAACCAGCATTGATAATGCATTTTAGCTATTGCTGAATAGCACTTCCCTAGTATGAAGTCCTTTCTCTTTTCCAACTCTCTCCCCAGCAAGTTTTTGGGGGTGTGTGGGAAGCTGGCAGAGGACACAAGCAGGAAAGCTGATTCGAGATCACCAAGGGACATCCTATGCTATATAACATCTTGTTCAGCAATAAAAAGCTGCGGAGGCTTCTGGGTTTTTTCCTTGATGGGGGGTGGGGGAAGGTAGCCCTTGCTCAAAGACTGGCTGGGAGGTGTTAAGTGCTTTGGGATTTTTTTGGTTGGGTTTTTTGTTTGTTTGTTTGTTTGGCTTTCCTTTGCTTTGCTCTATCTCAACCTATGAGTTTTCTTGTTTTGGTCCTCCTTTTCTCTCCTCCAGCCTGCAGGGGTATGGGGGAAAGTGAGTGAGCAACTGTGTGGTTCTTAGCTGTAGGTTAACTCACAGCAACTCTCCAAAATCAGCCTGTTATAAGACCAGTTGGAGATTCAGAAATCCGTACAGCTCCCTCTGAGGCAGTAAAAGAGGATTGTACTATAAAAAAATATACATGGGGAATGTCTCTAACATTTTTCTGAAGCTTCCTTATGGGAAGTAGAAAGTGTCCCATTGATTAGGATGTTTAAAACCAGACTGGCTTTAACAAGAAAATATGATTGCAGTGAAATCTCTGGCAGTTTGACAATGTGATTTTATATTTCTGTTTCTGTGACAGTTCTGATTCTGGAGTTCTACTGAATCATTGACAGCCATGGCAACATGATGGGAAAGGAGACAGCAATGCCATGCTATTGGAGCTGTGAAGCAGAGAAACTCTTACTGCTTGAGCTGATTATAGCTAGTAAAAAAAAAAAAAAACAACTTGTCACAATAAAAATATGCTGACAACCAGAAACAAACTATCTTTCTAGTCCCCTTGGGCCAATCAGTTACACTGTTTATAACTAAAACACATTGACCATCTTGCAAGGAACAGCACTGACAAACTGAGTGCTTTGGACATAGTAGTTTTGTTATATTTGTTCTCCTTTCTAACCTCCGCTGAAATTTCATTTGTATGCTATACCTTTTTTTTCCAGTTTTAAACTCTGTCTTCATGATGATTGAGGTCTTAACTTTACATTATACTGGATTATGTTTGCAATATATTTCAGAATTCTTCAAAATGAGAAATGTTTCAGTGGAACTATTGTTTATCCCCATTCAAATGGCTTTACTATTAAAAAAAAAAAAAAATTGTAGCTTTAAAAAAAAAATCAAGCACCTGTTTCATAATGATACTATTCATACTTGTGTTTTCTGTCACACCATTTAATGAATTTCACTAGTTATAATTCAGTAACTTTTAATTAATTTGTAATGCTTTAATTTAACTTTTTAAATAAACTCCCTCTGCAATATGTTCTTTTCCAAGATTCTTATATTGCATTTGCTTTGTTTTGAAGCTGATGATTTCCTGGAAGCACCAGTAGCTACTCTGCAGAATATAAGGGGGAGGAAAAAAAAAAAAAAAAAAAATATCAAAATCCAGAGAAACAAACAAGAAAAATCCCAAACCTGCTCTCAGAAAATTCAGCACCTCAGCATATGCATATGCAGCAATTGTCTGTCTTTCTCACTATTGCTCTTTATCACAAATTCTGCCACAGTTAGAATACCAAATGTATTCTTGAATAAGACCATTTTACACATCCCAGTAGAGTATGTGGGGTTATTGTTCTGACATTTCCCCCCTCATTGATAGACAAGAGATCTTTTAGATCTATCTGTTCTCTGACTTTTTTTTTTTTTGTGTGTGTGCGTGCATATATTGTCTTCAGTATTAGCTGCTGAATGTGTCATGTATATTCTTTCACCTGACCAATCTATTTTTTCTTGCTTCATATCCAGTATAATAAGGTTACCTGCAAAGAGTAATTTTAAATGTGTATACATCTACCAAATCTGTGTTCCTCCAACCTTTAGGAAATTAAGCAGGCTGTAAACTCCTATAACAAGGCAGCAACACATCAGATAAACAGTCCCGTGCTCCAGAATAATATTCTACAGAACACTTAAATTAGCTAAAATTATCTCAGGAATATAATTTTCAACACAGAAGAGTTAAATCTAATTGAGACCTCTAATCTGAGAATGTGGAGTCAATATTAAATAAAATATCAGCAAAAGATATGTTCTTAAAAAGCAGCAAGAAAAGATATTGTTATAATTAAATTTGAAATCTGTGCAGATCTCAAGGCTCAGATGTTGTTCTATGAACATGACTGTGGTCTCAGGGCCATCCTGACACAGGGTAACAAAATCCTCAGGAACTGTCTGGTATTTGTCTTGTGCACTGCCCGCTCAGAACTTCCCAGCTGAACATTCTACTGGAATGTACAGATTTCTCTTGTAGTTGTTATATGTTTAATTGTGAAAATTAGAAAAATAAAATATGTACATTTTAGTAAATATAAATTTTATGCTAAAGGTAGGAATGAATGAAAAGCCCCAAGAACCAGAGTAAAGGCTTGAATGACAAAGCAACTGGTTAGAAGCAGTTTCATTTCCGTTGCACATTTTGAGGCCTGAAGGAGAGGTACAAAGTCAGAACTGAGAAAATGGTCACAGCATGTGAGAAAGACCAGTGAATGTTCTAGGATTTCACAGTGTGAAAGTGATGTAAGAAATGGGATCTCAAAACATTACTAAGAATGAGATCTGGGAAATAATGAGACCTGGGAAGGCTTAGGAAAAGAGAAGCAGAAAGAAAAAAAATAACCACAAGATTGTGAATTGAATGACAAGGTGACTAGTTAGTTGTGTAAGATGAGAGGAAAGTCACAAAGATGATGATTTTGGAAGAAAGATTCAAAAGAAAAGAACAGACTAGCAGCCGGATTTCCTGAGGATGTGTCATAGACAGAGGGAAACAGGATACTGAGCAGACTAGATAGTGAGAGTGAAGGAAATATAATAGCAACTTGCAGGCACAGAAAATTCTAACAAGGATTTAAAAAAAAAAAAAAAAAAAAAAAAAAGGCACTGAGAGAAAGTGAATGGGAAGAAGATCCACAGAAGATATAATGAAAGGAAGAATCATCAAAACAGGATATAAATAACCAAGTAGAATGCAAAGTAAGGAAGCTGTCCAGATAAATTGAATTGCAAAAGTTTAAGAAAGATCAAGAGTGCATGTGGAAAGCAGACTCTTAGAGCTTAAAACAGATGATCAGCAAGACTTGTGGCGGCAGTGTCATTGATCAATCTGTTTTGCACTGGAGTGGGTAGTATGGAAAACCAAAGATAGTGAAAAAAGGCATCTCCAAAACATAATGTGTCCAGTAAGAAAGAATATATACAGTTAAAACATTTATTGACTCAGCTGATGAAAAAATCAATACAGCAGGTGATTATTTCAGGATGAGAAGTCAAGACTTACCTGACTTTACTGCCCGTATTTACTAAGAAGCATTCACTTGAGTACATGGGGAAAAAAAAAAAAAAAAACAAACAGAAGTCTCACCAGTAGGATGTTTGTTTGTTTGTTTGTTTTGTTTGTTTTTTGTTTTTTTTCTGTCTGTGTGTTGCAGCCACAAAGGCAGTATTACTGACAGATGTCCTCAAGACATTTTAGTAGCAGTGTATTAAGAAGTCCTTGTAAAAGAAGGCAACATGTGTAAGAGTAGGCAACATGTGGAAATAAAAATCAAAGGTAGCTGGAATAAACCATGTGTCTAGAGTGAGCTAGATTTGACCCAGCCTGCCAAAGTGAAATACAATGAGCTGCAGTGCTATGCAAGTTGAAAAGCTAGTTAAAAGTTAACTCTGATGCTTAAAAAACACTAAAGGAGAAAAAGCGTGAGGGGGAAAAAAAAAAAATTCAAGACAAGTTCAAAACAATTTAAAATTTCAAAGAAAACAAGAAAATCATGAAGTATCAGAAGACCTCCTACCCCCAGTCAGTTAAGGGAAAGGAAAAAGAAATAAACTGGTTAGAAAACTGGCTTACAGGGATTACGTATACTTAATTTTAAGTATGTATTGAGGTTGAAATCCAGATCACAGTAATACATTTGGCTGGGTCACCTAAAAATTATGGGTGTGCATGTTGGATATCAGTTCTTTATCTCTGAAATGTTACATTATTTGCACATGATGTAGCAATATGAGTGGTGAAAACACAGGAAAATACCTTCTTTGTCATGGAAGGTGATACATTCAGATGTGGCATAATCCTTCTGCTTATTAAATAATACGACATTCTCCTGCCTGGGCTGCAACAGATAACTTTTGTTTTGCATAAGGCTTTGCACAGTCTGTAGGCATGAACCAGGTAAATCTAGCTTCTGTGTTTCTGTTCCCAGTCAACTGAAGTCAGGCTCTGAAAGAGAACATTACATAGGATGATAATCTACTGAAATCTGTGCCAAAAGTGGTTTATGTGTACAATGGACCAGAATTGAGGGACTGTTTTCTACTTTCACAATGCTTATGCTGTGTGGCCTTTGGGAAATTTTATTTACTTTTTTTTTAAATCATACTTAATTTTCTTCATATTCTGTTTTGTGTATTTATTCTACAAAAAGCTTGGGACAGTGACTCTCTTTTCTTCCATGTTTGTACAGATCTTAACAAAATGGATTCCCAGTACCTGAGTTTCTGGGTGTTACTTTGTCATCAGTAACCACTACAAGAACTGATAAGATTCTGACATTATAAAATGTGAATATCAATTCTGATTGAATACTAATCTCAAGTCTTAACCCTGATTCACTTTGGATATTTTACTGCCATTTCAGCCAATCCTTACTTATGAATAAGTACTTCAGTTAGAAACAGATGCAAAATAAACACCATTGTTTTTATTAGCTTTTTTCTTCTATCCTGAAAGAGCTTTAAGGAAAAAAAAAAAAAAATCGCACATGTGTAGAAAACATGAGCTTTTAAGTTCCCGTGGTTATCTCTTCAATTTGCAAACTCTTAAATAAAATAATTTAATTGTGTACTTTTCCCCCACTCTTTCCATGATATTATCTGTAAGAAAATGAAGTGGTCACCCCCAGCCACCGTGCAAACCAGAGCTTTATATGTCTGTTTTATTAGCCCAATGCCTGATTATAAGAAACTAGGTCTTTGCTTATAAACTCAGTATACATAAGATGTTTATTGCTTTATAGTTTAGTAAAGCCATATATTCATTTTTAGAACAGATAACAAGACTTTTTATGCTTCTTCCACCATGCTGGGGGGCATAATAATGTTTATTCAGGGTCATTCTTGGGAGTAGTGCATTGTGCATTTGGTTTGTGTTACGGTCTTTCAGTGATCAAAGCACCTGGACATTCAATAGTCTTTCAGCTTAATTTGGCACAGTGACAAATGTCTACGTATGCTAACCTGAACATTATTTGGAGTTTGTACCTTACAAAAAGTATATCTTTCACTCTTAAATTAACCTGATAGAGAAATGAAAACAATCAGTGAAAGAAAAAAAAAAAAAAAAAAATCTAAATATGCAAGAAATCAATTTAGCCAAAGCCTTTTTTTTTTAATATATTTTTTGCTAAATTAAGAAAATCATGCCATACCTAAAAAAAAATCCCAACCCCACTTCTGTTCACACACCACTGTGCGATAATAACTACGTACCAGCTGCTTGCTTATGATTTGCTCTGACTTTAGATAATAATAGCACTGTCACTCACACAATTATACGCACGCTGCAAAAGTAAGAATAAAAACAAAGTTAAATTAAAAGAAGCCCCAGCTTTACCCGAGGCGCCGCGGGACGGCCCTGCAGGGCCGGGCCGGGCCCGCGTTGCGGGGGTCCCGGCGGGCGTTGCCTGGCAACGGGCACCTGGCGCTGGGCGCTGAGAGCGGCCCCGGGCCCGGCCGGGATCCGCTCCCGAGGGAAGGCGGACAGAGGCTGGCAGGACGGGCTGCGGCACTGCTGGGGTGGCGGCGAGGTGCCAGGGACAGCTGGGTGGGAGCGTCACAATGTGCAGTGTACCATTCCTCCCTATGTGTTGTCAGTTGTAAGTTTCCTGAGGGTACATTAAAGAAGTTCCTTGGCCCTAGATTTCCCACAGCAAAAATAATTTAAAAATTGAAATGTATTGTAATAAGGAAATCTTGAACTCAGTGTCTTCAGAAAAGGACCCCAAACAAAGAAATCCCTAGGCAGTTATATCCTTACCATCTAGGTTTCCTACCTTATGTGGCAGTTCAATCCAATAAAAATGTTAGAGACTGGGGTCTTCTGGTTCTCCATTGGTTCTCTTCATTGTCTCTAGGTGGGCCATTTCTCTTTTTTCCTCTAATGTTGCAGTTTGTGCTGGTGGGATAGTGGCCTTCCTTAATGCCTCGTCTTCCAGTATGCGCAGGCTCTGGGGATCCCTTTTACTTAAGTAGGTAAAAAAGCTCAGTGTATCCAGCAAAAAGTTCATAATGTGTGGCCTGAGGCTTCAGCATGGCTACCTACTAATGCTAAGTGAGTTACACTAAGCGACTAATTTCCTTTATTCCTTTACAAGGTACTCTGCTCTGTTACCCAGATCATTAATTAAGTTGTTAAACAGGACTGGACCTGGTATTGATTCCCAGTACACCAGTAGTCACTAGTCTCCAAGTAGACTTTTCTACTGCTCTTTTTTTGCTAAGCTGGCCCTTTCTTTAGCTGCTTGGAGAGTCTTACGGGTTTATTAGCTTATTCTGAAGGAGTAAAATTTGGATAACATTTAAGAACAATACAAAGGAACAAAACAAAAACAGTTGTTCAGTAATCATGAAGCCCAGATTTACCACCTTTTTGTGGTACAGTGTAGTAGAAATGATCCATGCCAGTGACAAGAAATAATTGGTTTAATGTCATAATTACAGACGTTAGCTAATTGTAACCGTATTCTGTACTTACGGACAGCTTGTATCTCTGAACTCTTATGTCTTTAACATGGCTTTTGCTCTGGGCCTCAGATCTCTAGCTTTGACCTTTATCTTGCTCTGGAATTATGTATTTTTTTTTGTTCTTGGCTTAGATTCTGAACTGTAACCATCTAAAACAAAGGTGGTCACCAAGGAAGATGCTGCTGCTTTAGAAAATTATTTACTTTATAATTTAAGAAGATAAAGTTAAACATAATATAACAAGTGACAAAAAAACTATCACACATATCTTTCAGGTTTGCTATTCCAGGGCTCTTGAAAAGCCCAGCTTTTGTCTTTTTATTTGTCTTGGTTTTGAAAAGACAGGTGTCTGCTAAGGAGAGGCAGGCCTCTCTAGGAAATGAGGAATTTGAATCCTTCCCTCCGTGTTATTATAATTTGGAAAATTAAAAATAAAACTTTTCAGTCAGAGCTATGGGGAAAAGGAATAACAGTCCTTTACTAGTAAATATAACAGGACAGACAAACAACAACAGCAATTATAACAATAGTAGAACAGAACCAAGAACCCCGAGGGCAAACGGTGGAAGCTCCGGCGCTGATGGCTGGAAGCCGGGCGCGGTGGACTGTCCTCCGCAGGCAGGGGGGTGTCCTCGGCAGGCAGAGGTGGCAGTGCCGGAGAAGCCGCAGCGGCGGGACCCGGTCTCACCCAAAATCCAGCAGGACAGCGAAGAAAACTCCGAATTCCTGGGTGCTCCAACAGATGGTAGAATTCCCAGAGCCAGACCCCTCCGTTACCCGTGGACTCCAGCAGCCAGCCATGGCCCGATCGGTGCTCCCCCCAGAAGAAAAAGAGCCGTGAGATCCCCCCACCCTCAGCTCTCTCTGGGAGCTTTTTTCCCTCCCCCAAAACTAAGTTATCTGTTCTTTTGTCCAGGTTAAGTGCTCAGCATTTAGTCTCCTAGCAACTTGGGGGGGGGGGGGGGGGGGTGTGAAATTCTACAGGAGACTTAACCCTCAACATTGTTTTTGTTTTGTTTTCATCAGAGCCCTAGACAATCCATTCTGTCATGGTTGGTAACACAGTGCTACCTGGATTTTAATCCATTTGGACATTTTTGACTGGCAACTTTTATAAATAGAGAAGGATGTGAATATATTACATGTGTATATATATATATATATATAATTTTAAAAGCTACTGATAAGCTAGTGGCAAGAAAGCATCAATACAACTCTTCTTGAATGGCATCAAGCAAGTGGGAAGCTGATAGAATGTGTTTTGTGTTTATAGAATGTGTTTTGTGTTTATGGAAACTGAATATTGATAGAAGTGTATTCAGGAGTAGCGACTGTAGTTGGAGAAGTCATTACATACGGAAAAAAAAAAAAACCAAAAATAAATGCTTCTACAGTAATTAGTTAATGAAAATGTGCTTAGAATAGAGGAGGCAAAGATTAATGGAAAATACATAAAACTTCCATTTGGCACAGAAATTTCATATGTTGCTGGGCATCCTTCTTCCACCACCTTCCCCCCCGCCTTGTGTGGGTATATCAAAATGATTATTTCGTATGATTCTAATTATCAAATGAAATTAAAAGAAATGGATGTTAATGACATGTATTTGATAACAAATGAGAAGTTAAAGGTAAAACCCCCCTATGTATTGTTAAGTTAACTACAAAATGGCAACTTCTAATACAGATACGAGTTTCATTATTGCTTATTTGTCTAGAAAGAAATAGTGTTTCATTGTTTGGGTTTTTTGGGTTTTTTTTTGTCCCTAAAGCATTTCATGAAAATAAATGTGTTTATTTTTCTATCAGAGAACCAATTTACCGTAAAAAAATTCAGAGTTCAAAAGTGAATTGTTTCTCAGGGATATACAATGAAGCACACAGACACCACTTCTTATCCTCTTGAGGCAGACACTGTAAATTAGATTTTAACAAGCCAGATGCAGGCAATATAAATTTGTATAACAAGCCTTAGCAATTAAAAAAAAAAAAAAAAAAAAATCTGTTCATTTGTAGTGTGGAAGTAGTGATAGTTAATACTGAAGTAAATTCAGATTTGTTGTGGTCATTTATGGAAAATCACTGTTGTATGACTTGCACCGTTCTTAAGACTTTGAGATTATTAAATAATAAATGGGTAATAATGATTACTGGATTAATGCTCTCTGGACATTAAGAACTACAAAGTCTAACAGGAAGTCTTCAGTAAAGGAAAGCTGTGTGTCACACAGAGAAACTTTCAAAAACACTTTCAAAAGCCTTATACAAATAAAATTTGTGCCCTGGAGGCACTCACACTGGATGTCACTCGAAGTACACTTGTTCAGATCTGTATCAGTGTGCAGCAAAGGCCAACTGCTCCCTAAGGGACCAGGTGCTGTGACCCCAGGCCTGGCAGAGCTCTTCCCAACAGACACCATCCCTCAGGATCTGACTATGGTGAGCAAAACCTGGTGCTGTAATGGGGTGTTAACAATCCTGGGAAGGTGTCTTGGTTTGAAAAGACAGGTGTCTGCTAAGGAGAGGCAGGCCTCTCTAGGAAATGAGGAATTTGAATCCTTTCCTCCGTGTTATTATAATTTGGAAGATTAAAAAAAAAAACAACTTTTCAGTCAGAGCTATGGGGAAAAGGAATAACAGTCCTTTAGTAGTAAATATAACAGGACAGACAAAAAAACAACAGCAATTATAATAATAGTAAAACAGAACCAAGAACCCTGAGGGCAAACGGTGGAAGCTCTGGCGCTGATGGCTGGAAGCCGGGCGTGGCGGACTGTCCTCGGCAGGCAGGGGGTGTCCTCGGCAGGCAAAATTGGCAGTGCTGGAGAAGCCGCAGCGGCTGGACCCAGGCTGACCCAAAATCCAGCAGGACAGCGAAGAAACTCCGAATTCCTGGGCGCTCTAACAGATGGTAGAATTCCTAGGACCAGACTCCTCCGTTAACCGTGGACTCCAGGCAGCCAGCAGTCGCCTGATCCGTGCTCCCCGGAAGACTGAGAGCCTTGACCTCTACCCTCAGCTCTCCCCGGAGCATTCTCCCTCCCCCAAAACTAAGTGATCAGCTTCTTTTGTCCAGGTTAAGCACTGTATAACTATCAGTATTTAGTCTCCTAGCAACTTGTGTGTGGGGGGGAAAATTCTACAAGAAACTTAACCCTCAACAGAAGGCAAGTGACAAGTCGATGTCAGAAGTTCTCCAGGAACAGAACAAAGTGACAGGAATGGGGTTGGAGAAAGACCCTGAGGTCCATCCTGGGGACAGGGCTGAGACCAACACTCCTATGGGGCAGGAGACTGAGGGCCTCAGACTCAGCTGAATTTTTTCTCCACGGTCCATGTGCAGGTTTGGGAGTTCCCAGGGGAGACTGGGAAAGACCAGTGGGGTGTGGTAGTGTCCTGAGAAGCCTTAACAACGTGTGTAAGTCTGTCTTCATATATGAAATAGCTAATGACAATAACATTTTAGGAATCATTATGTATCAACCAGATTAATTGGTAAATTAATTAATTAAGAGGGATGACTGGTTGTGGTTAAACTCCTCAGAACTGTCTTACTTATTCTAGGTCTTTTGAAACCTGTCTATTTTTAAGGCTGTCTGCTGAAATACAAAAGGGACTAGGAAGTAAATCAAGCAAGCCACAATACCCAGAACAACTCAGAAGAAAATTAAAAACTCATGCCCATGATCATGAAGTAGAAAAAGGTACACAGGTGTCATGCAGAGATGTAAGTCACTATGGCACATAAGTACCTTGATTGTTTAGAAAATGTAAGAGAATTAGATAACAGGCTTTCCTGTTTTCCAACAGCTGGAAAGAAGCTATTCCTCAAGTCTAGATAGTACAAAGCTGCCGAGGGCAGAAATACCAGCTACTTTTACTGTTGCTGACTTTTACTGTTACATTTATGTAGCAGGATTTTTGGAGATAGACACAGAGAGGCCTTACAGTGCTGGGAAAGTTCTGTTATTTTAGCACTGTCAGGGATGTTGAGCCTGAGAACCAGGACAAAGAGCCTGGGAACAAGCTGTTGGCCCCTCAACAAAATGTAAACAGGTTTGCATAGGCAAAGGAATGCTTATGCAGATAACACTAGCGAATAGTATAGCCCTTTGGGGCTTGTGGACACCAGGAGGTAACCAATGGCATGTAGTAAAATGCCGCATGAACAGCTCATGCACAAGAATGATATATGTATAAAAGAACCCTGTGTAGCCTCAATAAATGAGCATTCACCATTACTTCTGTGAAGAGCGTGATTGACTCAGGCTGCTCCCTGCGTTTTTCAATCACCTTTACATTTATGGAACTTTAAAATTAATGTTCCCCCAAACCCTTCTGTATATACAGACTGATCAGTCTTTTCAATCCATTAAGGTATTCTTTTTTCAGTATTGTATGTCTAAGAATCAGTGCTCTCTCATCATTGTAAATATATTTATAGGATAGCTAGCAATGTAGAACTGTCACATTTTTTTCAAGCACAGTCCCAGTGTAACAGCAGTACTTTTGGACAAAAGGAAAAATGGTCTCTCTAGTCCCCAGCTATGAAAAAAGAGCTTTTTGAGGCTTGTAGCCATCCTGACTTTCAACAAAACTAAACTGCACTGGTCTCCTTAAAGGTACAACACAACTAAAAGCAGAGGGAATCATAGGGGGTGTATGTTCTCTAAAAAACCAATATGATTTCTGTCTGTTAAAGTAAAGGAAATATTTTCTTCCACAATTCTGTCCTCATTTTGCAAACTTGCTCAAGTGAGGGTGCAACAGATTGACAAGCTGAACCAGGAATGCTTGAAAGCAGTTGCACAACATTACAAGAATTTCAAAAGCTTAGCTGATTTTTTTTCCCTATTTTATTTGAATGCTTTATCACTAGTAACCAGCATGCTGTTATTAGTTGTGAATATAATCTTTACATCATATGGAAGGATACTGAAGATCTTTAATAATAGTTAAACATGTTTATGGTGCTCATTATTATGCAGAAGTTAAATCACCAGCCAGCAATCAAGAAAAGAGAAATGATCACATCAAGAATAAAGTATCCCAGGGAGAGAATTAATGTCACAATAATTACATGGTTCACAGTGGAGAATGTGTGGTTATTAGCAGTTCTAGGGAGCTAATTAAGCAAGTCAAAATTCTTTTTAAATCAGTTTAATCATGAGAAAAGGTGTTCCCTTGGCTCTGAACAACTAACTAGCATGCAGGAATCGAGAATTCATGGGCACATCAAAAAGAAAGGAAAGATGGTAATTGTACTGTACTAAGCTGAACTACCTTCAATTTAAAAAGTCTGGCTAATAAAAATAGAATTCATCAAATTGTTTGCTTTGGCAAAACATAGCAAAGACTGCTTTAAGACTGCATTAAGTCTCAGTGCTTTTTTACATAGTGTGTACAAATTTATTTACCATGCTTGACTTCAATGGGCTTTTCCATCATATCAACAAAGTTATTTTGAGGCAATCTCTCTGCCTTGACTGATTCACTCAGAGATATCAAACTAAAGCAAGGAAGAATATGTCATAGAATGGAGAAGAAAATGGCACTTCAGCTCATAGAAGTCACCAGAACCAAATTCAAAGTGAATCATGTTGAAGTAAAGCCTTCTGAAATGTTTTCAGAGTGTCTTGTGGTGCTGTTCTAGCCCTCTACCCCCTCCAACATAATTGTTTTTGGCTACTGGGACTGAGAAAACACTGGCTAACTCATGAATATCTCTGAATGCCAGCATTGTCTGTGCTTCATTGTGATGCAAGAGCTATAAGAGTAACTGGATTTTCCTTTTTGCCTTAGCCTCTAAGCACACACAGAGATTGTGCCTCTCTAGACAGTATGGTTCTCAGCTTACTCTGTTTATTGTGGAATCATAATCTGCCTAGAACTGTAATTTTAATTTGTTCCCTTTTAAAAGTAGTCAGTAGCTTGCTTAGCATGCAAGTTTGCTGTTGGACTCCATTTAAATAACCTTGCAATTATAGTGTTCTGCAATAAAATAAATCCACTGTTGTAAGAAATTATATTCTAGAGTGTGATACGGACAACTGCTCTCATCATTTATGTCAACCAGGGTCTCATTCTCATAACAGTCATGCCATTTCAGTTCTGGAAGTCATCACAAAATCTTTGCAGTTCTAATGTCTTAAATGATATTTCAGTGTGGAATTGTAGATACTGTCTCTACTGAGTCTCAAAACTCTACAAAAGAAAAATTATCATTACTAAAGGAAGAATACTGAAGGAGTTTAGGGCATTAAAAATATCCTATGGTTATGCAATTTGTAAATTCCAGAATTATATACAATGAAATTTAGCTGATACAATATACTTCAAGGATATATGTCTTCTTACACATAGTTAAAATGCATGCAATTATCAGAATATTACACAGACTTAATAATTTTTCCTAGGCCTACTGATAAAGAAAAATGATGAATTAGAAACATAGGTTCAGAATTCATTGGCTTGTGTGTATACAGATGAAAAAAGAATATGGATGTGGAAGAATGATGAGGTGCAAATTGACATGAAATTTTAAACGTTATTAAGCTGCAGGTGTATGATACATGTCCATAAACTAAGATCAGACACAGAAGGAGCGAGTATATTGACAGAACTTTCTTTGCTACAGATGACCTATACATAATGTGGAGATGTGTCAGTAATTAATAGGGATGGTTTTATTATTATATGCTACATAAGGCAATATCTATTCACCAAGATATCTACAGTTGTCTCACATTATCTGACTTTAAGCTTCTACTCTAATCCAGTTTTTTGGGGTTCTCTCTCAAATCAGTGGAGAAAGGACAATGATTCTTTGCATTCTATTATAGATTTTTATTTTTCTGTGGAAATGGATCTCTTTATTGACCACAAATGGAGCTAATAAATCTGCCAAGTGGCTCAAGTTATGTGAGATGAAACCTACTCAAATCAAGAAGATGTTAAATGAGATAAGGCTTTAAAAAGGAAGAAAACAAAGACCAGCAATTTGGTAGTACTCCAATATACATAATATATAATGGAATAAAAAATTATATAGATTGATGTAATTTGAAAAAACAGACTGCAATTATTTTTAGCATGTTTTTTGAAACTAAATATTTAAGCCAAGTATCTCAGAAATATCTAACTTCATATGCTACTGCGAAACTGCACAATGCTGATCAGTGTATGGTTTCAGATAATATACTTCTAGTGAATTCATGCATATCTGAAAATGTATTAATGACATACTTTTTTTTTTTTCTTAATTGGTACTCATATAAAGCTCTCAAATATGTTATTCTGTTTCCTTTCTTTTTGTATTTGTTCTACTAGAACCCGATTCATCCTACTCAAGTCAAAAGCATTTTTTCCTTTTATTTTGACACAATTTGGATCAATGCCATACATCTATTTCCTTTTAGAAACAAAAATTAATTTTAATCACCAAGAAATTGCAAACATTTCACTATATAGTCAATTGTTTAACAAATATAAAATAAACCTTCTGCCATTTATCTCAGAGGAATAGTCTAATAACCTATGTATTTTAAAATCATTGATGAATAAGTTACTGATGAAATAGCTCTTGCAGTTTAAAGACTAAGCAATAGAATTGTTAATGTTTAGTTAATCAGTTTACTTTGCTATTTTAGATGCTTAGACTAAACATTATTTTGGAGTTTGTTTTTGTAATTACTTATCAATCACTATCGCTAATGTAGTTTACAGTAGACACCAAAAATTAGATTTGCCTGACACTAGAGAAAGATAATCTACCCATTACTTCTTTGTATAGTAAAAGTATATGTAACAATAAAAATATCAGCAAAAAAAGTCTGGATTTTTTGTCTCATTGTTTTTAGAAGAAGCATATATGATTCTTATAAAAAACTGAAAATAGGACTTTCTATCAGCCAAAAATATTTTAAACATGTAAATTCATAATGGTGAACTTCAGCAGAATTACTCTGAGTGGCCTGATACTTCCTTTGTGTGAGGATTCAAGAAAGTTTTCACTGTGATTCCTATCGAAAGGTAGAAAAATAACAAGAAAATTGCTTAGCAAATATAGAATCATAGAATCACAGAATCACAGGATATCCTGAGCTGGAAAAGACCCATAAGGATCATCAGGGTCCAACACCCTGCCTTCTACAGGACCATCCTTGAGAATCGCACCATGTGCCTAAGAGCATTGTCCAAATACCTCTTGAACTCTGTCAGCGTTGGTGCTGTAATCACCTCCCTGGGGAGGCTGTTCTAGTGCTGAGCCACCCTCTGTGTGAAGAACCTTCCTCTAAAATGGAACTTAAACTTCCCCCGACACAACTTCAGGACATTTCCTCATATATTGGCACTGTTCACCCCAGAGAAAAAAAAAAAAAAATCAGTGATTTCCCCTACTTTTTCTCTCACAAAAGAGTTGCAGACAGCCATATTACAGAACAGTTGAGAACATATGTGTGGGTTTTTGTGGGTTTTTTTTTTAAGTTTTAATTAATGAAGTGTAACAACTGATTGTTACATTCTTCATAAGCCTGCTAGCAGTTAAAGGCAGATGCATACATTCTTATTTAGGCAAGAATATAGCCTCTTGTAGAACAAGGGGGCCTTGGCATCCTGAAAGCTCTTTTCTAGTACAGAATGCTTACACCTCTTCCATTCTTTGCAAACAACCTAGAAACTTGGAGTCACCAAATCCTAGATATCAGTAGAAATGCTCTCAAGACATAGAAGGTCTTGAAACCTATATTATTCTCAATTGTCTTAAGTTAATTAAGGTTAAAAAAAAAAAAAAAAAAAAAAGTTTGCTAAAAATAGTATTTATGAGAACCGTCCATAATCAGCTTATTTGTTTTAAGGTAGGAAAACATTTTAATACCTTATTGAATTTGTAGGCTAAACAGACAAAGTATTTAAAGTTCCAATCTGGATTGTGGTATGTTAAACAATAGATCACCATTTTTAGCCATAAGTGAATGGGATTTACGATGAGTTGTTACTGTAACATAAAATGTCAAAGGACTTAAAAACAAGATTTTGACACCATTTTGGAAGATTAGAAAACTTTCTTCATATCTGTTTAACAGAATTTTGTAATATTCTGTCATCCAAAAATTTTTCTTGAATATTGAAGAAATTTGGATATTATAAAGTAATTTTGATTTTGTTCTACATATAAAAGTTTTGTTACAAGAATAAAATTGCAGAACAATATCAAAATAGTACATTTTTATAGCTACTTTAGCAGTTGCATTTATTTATGTAGTTTATTTTCTTTTAAAAAAGTATTCCAAAAGTTTAAAAAAAAAAAAAAAAGAAGAAAGAAGG
Source organism: Hirundo rustica (assembly GCF_015227805.2). Lineage (NCBI taxonomy): Eukaryota > Metazoa > Chordata > Aves > Passeriformes > Hirundinidae > Hirundo > Hirundo rustica. The sequence continues at coordinate 80,699,085 of NC_053450.1, read as the reverse complement.
TCTTTAACAAGAGCTTCTGATTTCATTCTTAAAATCACAAATAAAATTTGCGCTTTAAGAACATTATACAGTCTTGTCAGATGAAGGTAGATCTCAAAGAAGCAATTTTTTGTCCATAGTTAATGTAGTGGTATTATTAACAATTTTTAACTTTAAAATAAATTTTAACCTAATTAAAGTAATTTTCTCCTTTATGATCCCATCATATGTCTACCAAAAAAAAAAAAAAAAAAAAAAAAAAAAAAAAAAAAAGTATATGTGTACAATCAAATCTAAGGGAAATTCATTAAAGAAGTAGAATGTTCCCAAAAATTCTGAAGGTTGTATGAAATTTAAATTATTTTGATAATTTTTCAATTGACATAATTACTAGTCATGTTGTGCTTCACTGTGGATTGTTGTTTAAAAGTCTATGTAAATGGATTTACTGTTTTGCAGGCAATATATTATTACAATATCTTAATCATATTTCATTTCATTTGTTGGTGATGTTAAATTACTAAATAAGTAATTATATTAAGTTGATATATTTATAGCTATTATAATTATTAATTTAAATAATTTGGTTGATGATACAGCAATATACACCATTTACCCAGTTTTTTATATGGGAAATAAAAAAAAAAAAAAAAAAAAAAAAAAAAAACCCAAACCAACAAACAAACAAAAAACACAACACCAACTAAAATCCTGTTGAACTAGAGAAGTTAGCAACTTTTCTACTTTATGTCTTTACTGGAAAGCTTTTCCAGTAAAAGCTACTCTCACGGTGCTTGAGAAAAATCTCAGGAGGAATGGAACATATGTGATTCTAAAAGACTCTTTCCTATCCCTGTGTAGGCAAGAGGGGAGAGTGAACTGTGTTACAGAAGTCTGACAAAAGCTTCCATAAAAGTTATTGCAACATAACTGATAAACTCTTGGAAAGAAGATTTAAAAGTAGAGAGGATGAGACACGTTTTGAATGGAACACATAGCAGACCTACTGCCTTGATACCTGTTTTATTCTGGTCTCTGGGTAGGATACAGAAGAAATAGCAACACTGCTTTGCTTGCAGTGGAAAACCTGTGACCAACAGACAAATCTCTTTTCATTTGTCAATACAGAATACCCTTTGTTTGCAAATACATGCTTCAAGTCCAGAGCTACCAAACAAAGCAGGTGGAGTTTCTCATCAAAGAGACATGCGAGCATCCTCAAGAAAATAACTTTACAGTGTAAAACATAGAGCGTGAGAGACAAAACAAATGTTTCAGTCTTTCAGTGAATTGAGTGAGTCATGGCTTAGACTGTTTAAAAATGCTGAACATATTTGGTCAAGTAGAGAAGAGGAAATACTGGAAAGTGAAATTAAAAAAAAACAAAACAAAAACAAAACAAAACAAAAACAAAAACCAAACCAAAACAAAACAAAACAAAAACCAAACCAAACCAAACCAAAACAAAACCAAAAAAAACCAAAAACAACAAAAAAAAAACACCACAAAAAACCAAAACAACAACAACAAAAAAAACCAACAAAAAAAAACCCAGAACAAAAGACAGGGGTAAAAGCTCCAACAAATCAAACCCAGAGAAAAAAAAAATCCAGAGTGGAGAAAGCATGCCCAAAGTAGAATAACTAAGGGTGTTTTTAAAGAGACAACTTTATTTTTGAAAAAGAGGACGGAATAATATTATAAAAGCAAAAGGCTGGTCTGCAACCTCTTAGCTATAAGATGAAAGAAAAACAGCAACACTTTTCTTGGACAAAATTGTCATGCTTGAAGAACTCAATTTCCAAGTGCAATACCTGCTAGGAAGAAGCTTTCAAATCATTCTATGTATAAAGAAAAGCTTAAGGATGTAGCTCATACTTCATTAGGCTTTAATTGTGCACACTTTATTACTATTAATGATGATTGCTCAGGATGAAAGAAGCTGAGAGGTAGTAAGAGTAAGCTTGTGAGTGTTTCAGATGGGTAATAGAAGATCCATGGTGAATTTCTAAGTGCCATATACTCTCCTGGGTCTACCAAAATTCTGTGCCTTGTGAATATGAAGGGAAGTACAAGTATATGGTTCCAGGTTCCAAAATAATACAATGATAGGTGCAGTGATGTTTGTGATATTTTTATGTAGTGCATTTGATCTTGCAAGAGAATGAGGATATTGGTTTTATACTTATGGAATAAATGTTAAGGGATATTTTTTAGATGATGATGAAGCAAATGTTCGTTTTCAGGAGGTATCAAGTAGCAAATATCCTGACTATATAAGATTATTTTAATTCATGCCTTACTTCCCCCCTTATTTCCTTCCTCCATATTACTTTCATAATATGAAATTATCCTTCAGTCTTTTAAAATTTAGGGAAAAAAAAATCTTTGTAGAAGTTATAGAAACCGTTCTTCACACTGAAGTATAGTTCAGAAAATCTTGATGAATTAGATAAATTCTGGTTAGAAATATCATTTTTGTGGTACATACAATGGAACATTGGAATATTTTGTAATGGATTTGATGGAAGCACCTTTTTTGGAGGATTGGAAAGGCAGGTAAGATATCTTTCTTTCAGGAATGATTGAAGTATTTTCAATTTTATGTTTGGCTTAGGCCAGATTATTTTTCAAGGTTATCTAATAGGTCTGAAATAGATATGGAGATTTTGTTTGTTTGTTTGTTTGATATCTACAGCGGGGGGGGGAATTATATAGAGATAGAGAAGTGCTGGCAGAGGAATTCTTTTTATATACTGTTTTTGTCACTTTATTTCTAGATACAGTTGTATTGCATCATAGATAAACTTTTAATTAACATTGTTCAAAAGGGAAAATTTTTGCCAACTTTTTGAAATAATCTGCAATTTCATGAAAAAAAATTATATAGCAGAGACAGTGATAAGCAAAGACAGTTTTGTAATATTTTCTAATTATATGAATACACCTAAAGATTTTCAAAGTAGAGGAAAAGCAATCCACTTAGGCCTGTAGTTACTATGCATCCTTATCAAACCTCATTTAAAAACAAAACAAACAAACAAAAAAAACCCACAAAAAACACCCTGCAAAGTGTTAATCTAACCATGGAGTGGAGGGAAGACAAACAAACAAACAAGAAATGCTACTTTAGAGGCTTTGTAATTTCTTTAAGGTCATAAAAATATGAAATTCAGTAAGTCACATGTACCCAGTAGTGATATACTGAAGAATCCAGAGGCAAAAGAATTCAAAATGGAAACTCAGGTCTTTGTCTTTAAAAGGAGTTTAAGATTTTAAGTGGGATTATTTTCTCGTATTAACATATAATGTTCAATTGTGAGCTGTAGAGTCCTCAAAATATAACTCAAATGATCCCTTGAATTAAAGCATTTCTAGATACAAGCAGATGTGCTAAATATCTGGACAGGACTTCACTCTCATAATTTGCAATTAACTTACTGTAAGTAACAAAATTAATGATTTATAATTTCTTATCAAGTATGAAAAAACCCCAAAATCCTATTTGATAATAGCTATATCAATGAAATCTAATTTAATTATTTTATAAGGGGAAAAAAAAAATCTGAGTTTGACTTGATCTATCAAAATGACAAGATAAACTGAATATAGAAATATATCTTCTTAGGTTTTTTTTGAAAAGTTGTATAAAGCACTCTGGATTTAGGTTGCCAACTTTTTGTTTTAGGAATACCTAGAAATAACTATAGCTGAAGTAGTTGTTGGTCAGTTAACTGCTTCTTTTTGTCACAGGAAAATATGCCTAACTTGTGTATATTTTTTTTTTTTATACTTCTGAGGTTGCCTAGAGTATTTTTAATTATTATTTTTGAGAAAAATAAATATTTTGAAATATTACCAAATTTAATTTACTTCCCCCCCCCCCCCCCCCCCCGCCCCCAATCCTTTATTTTTCTTTTTTCTCCACTATAACACCATTCTGTTCTGAGAAATTGCAGATTTTTCCAGTTTCAGTAATTTATTTGGAACTGGTCAGTACTCATCACAAATTATTTATCTGTGCTCTGTGTTAAGAGTGCTGATGACCACAGCTGATTCAGAGTGAACTCTGCATCCTCATTTATCACAGAATGCATCAGCAAAAAGGAAACAACTTCCAAAAGAGGCTTCTTTTTTTTTTTTTGCCTATTCAAGGTGATTACTTTCCTCAGAGCCTACCAAAGATCTTCACGGACTGATATAAACCTGTGTAAACAAGGCACTGTGGATGTCCTGTCTTGCAAGTAATCTTTGACCTCAAGAAACATCAGTTACAGGGAGCTATTGTGTTAAACCGCAGCCAGCATCTAAGTACCACACAGCTGCTTGCTTACTGTCTCCTCCCCACCCCCTCCCAGTGAAACAGGGAAGAGAATAAGAAATTTGCATTTTTAATCAAAAGTGAAAGGGAGAAGCACTTTTCTTCATTTGCTATTATTTTTTAATTTATACTTTAGCAGTTTAATAGTTTAAGCCTGCAGTCTAATCCATGTGTGCCATTACAAGTTTGATTTTGGCTTTGATAGGTGCAATGTTGACTCATTTATTCCTGTAGGAGCAGCTGTCCTTTGGAAGACCGCAAGTGATGTGTGAATTCATGAGAAGGGTGTCACGATTGTCCCTGATGGCCCAAGAGTGGAATCTAGATCTGTTCCAGGTATTCCCAAAAGATCTATGAAATTCTCATTTACCAAAATCTTCAGAAACAGTATAAAGAAAAAAACATTATGTAGTCTTTTTTCTAGGGTATGGAGGTTTCCCTGACTTCTCTGAGTGATGGCAGTTGAACTATAGCACAGAAAAACAGAATGCTTTTTTAACACCTCTATAAGGTCATGTGAGCATCATCTCATGAACTGCACTTTATTTATTTATTTATTTGTTTTAAGTTGGTTTGGTGATTGCTGGGATTTTGTTTGTCTTTCTTTAGGTCATATTTTGAAATACATGGAATAGACAGATTGTTGTCTTACTTTGTCACTGGTGACATAAGGCCAGGTTGGATGGGGCTCTCAGCAACCTGATCTAGTGAAAGGTATCCCTGCCCATGGCAGAGGGGTTGGAACTAAATGAAATTTATGGTCCCTTCCAACCAAATCCATTCTATGATTAATATTAACCTCTAGAATCAGATAGCATGAGTCCAAAAAGAGAAGTTTTTAGATCTGGATGGAGTTACAATACTTCTTACACTATTGTTGCTGATTTTATAGAACCTGTGAAGACTATACAGATTTTTTTTAAATGTACAAGAAGTTAAAATTAATTGCAATCTGCTTCTCCATTTTTGGATTTATGTCAGAAGCAGTGTTGTAAATAAAAAATAGTCTTGAAATTAAAGCATTTGAGTATGTGCTAGACTTCAGACTCCTGGCTAAAATAATGTTTAAATCATCATATAACTAAGTATGTGTTAAAGGAGGTTCCCTGTGCAACAAGATGCGACCACAGTGAGAGCTATTCAGAGGAAGATACACACAAGCACAACAGGTTTGGGTTTGGTCGTTCGTTGTTTTTTTTTTTTTTTTTTTCCCCATTAGAAGTGACATCTAAAAGTCCTCGATTTCAAGTTGTGTACTAACATTGATAAATTTAGTGAAAATATATCAAAACTACACCTGGATTTGCATGGTTACTTGGTTGAAATTCACAAATCTGTAAAGTCAAAGTTATGTTCCAAAATGTCTACTTTTTAATATCTTTTAGGACTGTTGTGAGTCTGACTTCAGATAGGTAATGATCTGTAATGAAAATATGCAGTCTTAGCATATGTGATGAAAATTTTTGCTCATCTGAAAGTCCTATTTCATGTGTTTTGTGCCTGAAACTGGATACAACCCATTTTCTATTTGTGTCTTCTTTATAAGAATAATTAGCATTACAAAGGAAGAAACTATTCAGTCGTCAAGCTGTTCCTCATAAATGTTTTCATTTCATAGGGATAAGAGCTCCCTTTGGAAAAAAAAATCTTCAATAATACTTCAATTAAGTGAAGACTGCAACTAGGAAAAGTTCCATTTTTATACAAGGAGACTGAATTGCAATTTAGACCTTTTCATTATTGATTATACTGTGATATCTTGAGAGCTTGTACTGTGAAACTTGAAAATGTGTCAGCATTAATTTTTTTTCCATTTGTTTCCATGGCTGATACAATATCATTGTGGTTCAAAAAACTGTGCTCCATCTTCCTTTAATACATCTTTAAAAATGCTTTAATATTTGAAATGGATTTGGTATTATATACTTTCTTATCTGCCAAAACTTTGTACACTAGTTAAAATATATTTTAATGACTAATCAGAATTTATTGAGCTTGATTTTTAATATTTGGCTAGGGAAAAAGACAGAAGAAGAATATTTTCCTCCTTTGAGTCAATGAACTGGGCACTGAAAAAAACTGCAGAATATTCTTAACACCCACTGAAGAAACTATGAGATAAGACTGCTTAATCCCATAGGTAAAACTAACAATCATCAACTAGATTGTCTGTTCTCACCCCTTTCTTTAGATTTCTTTCCTAATTACTGCTCAATAAACACCAGTCTTCTTCTGCATTTCTGAACCCACATCTTAAGAAATTATTAAAATAAATTCTCTTTTACTTCCCCAGAATAAGGTAGAATAATCCAACTGCATTCTGATTAAATAAACTTAAAATATATAATTTTTTAAATTCAAAAAACAATTATTCCTTGCATTTATAGGAGGTTCTATCTTCATGTAGGCTTTGAATGGATTGTTTAAAGTACTTTTCTCTTTGTTCTACTGTATTTCTTTTTATTACTGTTTCATCCATTCAAGTATTATCAATATAGTTCATGAGCTTTCTAGCTTTTTTTTTTTTTTCTTGAGAGCAAAAACATATAACAAAATACTTGTAGTGGGCTGTAATAATATGTATGAGGAGCTGTGTAGGTGTCAGACACTTTCTCGATGACTGTATGACATTCTCCTATGTTTGTTCTGTTTACAGGACAGGAATACTAAAAGGGAACTGCTTTATAAAGAAGTATGGGGGGGGTTGTTGTTGTGGTGGTGGTTTTTGTTTGTTTGTTTGTTTTGTTGTTGTTGCTTTTGTAAGTGGGAAGAGCATGGATTCCTCTAATCTTCATTGGGATTTGATAAACTAAAATCATTCCGGACACTGTAATTTGTTTACTGCTTTGAATAATTTATTTATATTGCAAATGCACACATTTGTTGCTAAGATGATGATAGTGTACTGTGTAAGGGGAGAACACAGGTTTAGAGGATTGTCAATATGAGGTGGGGGGAGAATGAAAGAGGGGATATTGAGTTTTCATGGGCAAGTTTTGGTAGTGGGGAGGACTACAGGGATAGCTTCTCACAGAAGCTGCCCAAAGCTTCCCCCATGGTCACAGCCAATGTCAGCCAGCTCCAGGACGGATCTGTAAGTGGCCAAGACAAGACAATCAGAAATGCTGGTAATGCATCAGTGATGCATATTTAAGAAGGGAGAAAAAATATTGTGCAGATGAAATTGTTCTCAGAGAAGAGGGGGTGAGAATATGTTAGAGAAGCAGCCCTGTGCACACCAAGGTCATTGCAGAAGGAAGGGGAGGAGGTGCTAGATGCCAGATGCTGGAGCTGAGATTTCCTTGCAGCCTGTGGTGCAGACAATGGTGAGGCAGCCGCGACTCTGCAGTCCATGGTGGCCCACGGGGATGCAGAAATCCATGAAGAAGACCCACACTGCAGCAGATGGATGCCTGAGAGGAGGCTTTGAACCCATGGAGAGCCCATGCTGGAGCAGGCTCTTGGCAGGGACATGCATATTCATGGAGAGAGGAGTCCACATTGGAGCAGGTGTCCTGGTAGGACTTGTGACCATCTGGAAGACACACTTGAGCAGTCTTTCCTTGAAGACAGCACCTCATGGAAGAATTGCAGCAGTCTGTGGAAACTGTTGCCTGTGGGATGGACTGACTCTGGAAAAGCTCATGGAGAACTGTCTCCTATGGGAGGGACCCCACATTGGAGTAAGGGAAATTCCTGTCCATGAACCGCAGCAGAAACAATGTGTGATGAATGACCATAACTCCCATTCCCTGTCCCTTTTCTGCTGTGGGGAGAGGAGATAGAGCTGGGAAGGAGGAAGAGGTGTGGGGGGTGGTGTTTTTAAGATTTTACTTCTCATTATCCTGCTCTGGTTTTGTTAGAAATAAGTTTGATTAAAGTCTCTAATTCAAGTCTGTTTTGCCTGTGACAGTATTTTGGTGAGTGATCCCACCTGGTCATTGTTTCAACTCATGAACCCTTTGTTACATTTTCTCTCCCCTGTCCAGCTGAGGAGGGCAGTGAAGGAGAGGCTTTGGTTGGTGCATGGCATCCAGCCAGGGTCAACCCACCACAGTTTTTTGGTGCCAAAACCTGGCAAATCATGAGGATTTTGAGATAAGGATAGTTATCATGAGAGGTAGTGGCAAGATAAGTACTGAACAATGTTAGAGTGGAATGATTATGGGGAATTTTTGTTGTATTTGTGATGAAGTGACAACAGGTAGATTTTGTTTAAATTATACACTTACATTTGGTGTTGTGATATTATTTTGTTCTTTCTGGCGGGAATTTTTCCATTGTTTTGGTTGGTTGATTTTGTTGATGCAAGTGAAGGTTGTGTGATAAATGTATATTCTAATTATAATTTTTAAATATGTGATTTTCAGAGGGGATGGGTGGAAGCCCTCTCTCCTACTCCTCACCTCCCAGCAGTGCAGGGCTGTTATGGGAAAATAAGCTTAGTCTCAGCCAGACCCAATACAAAGGATATTATGGACAAGAAATATCATACTTTTAAAGCCTAGCACACCTGGTTTACAGTGAATTCATTTCAAATATACCATTCTTCCCAACAGGAAGAAAAAGATTAAGCAGTACTTTTTTCAAAAAGCATAAATGAAAAAAACTAATCATTAGGTTAGGTTAACCATTAACTATTTTACCATGTATTTACAAATCAATTAATAGTTAAATTGACCAAAACATAATTAATGAGAAAAATAACCTAAATCAGCATAAGTGAACACAAAATCAAACATTAAATGATATTACATACAATAATGACTCTACATAATAGAAGGCTCTCTAGAGCTATTTTAAGTCAGTAGATAATATACCATTTGGATGCTTTGTGGGAACTTTTTCCCTAATTTTATTTTTTAAAACTGCACTAATTATTTGAGAAAATCTAATGTACCAAAGCCTGACTTAATAAACAATTATTATCTTTCCTCACTTTGCATCATTTCAGGAGTCTTGAGAATAACAAACAAATCAGAAAATCAATTTGCTCTCCTATAGTCTGTCTCAAAACATATTAAAACATGTATGGATACTGTTCCATTACATCAGAGGAAAATGTTACCTTTGCAATATTCTTGTCACTGAGACTATAGTTTTACAGACTAGACACAAATAGAAACAAATCCTCCTGATTCCAAAGACTGAAATCCAGACACTGAAAAATGAAACATTTGGTTTAGTAGCCTTATTTTAAGAGTTGGTCAGGCTATTAAAAAAATCAGTTAAACTGAAGCCTTTCAAATACTAAATACTGAGGGAAAAAAAAAAAAAAAAACAAAAACAAAAAAACAAAAAAAAAAAAAAAAAAAAAAAAAAAAAAACAAAAAAAAAAACCCCACACAAAAAAAAAAAAAAAAAAAAAAAAAAACAAAAACAAAAACAACCACCACTACTAACTATGGAGAAATCCTAAAATACCTGCACACATTCAGATATTTCTCCCACTCAAGTCAGCACTTTCTCCATATGTAGTTTGCTTTCTAAGAAATGCCTTTGACATTGCAAAATGCTTCTTCAAAAAGTTGTCATGAACCATACTGATAATTCCAGATCTATATATAAACATAGAGGAAAAAAAACCAGATATATTATCCCCTAAGAATCCCTCTAAGTTTTTGATATACATCTAATGCCTAAGGAAAAATGAACTATTATTAATTTCTTTGTTTTTGCAAAGATACTACAATATTACTTACTTGATCCAGAATGCAACATCCAATCACTAAGCACTAAAAGTGTACAAATAAAGCAGACTATTTTTAGCATTAATCATTTAACAGGGGGATTTATATCCTTTCACAGTACTTTTATTTTTTAATCAAGTTTAGCTATTTTCAGCTTACTCAAACATATATTTTAATATGGGCAAAAATAAGAGACATTCATATAGAAAGAATTGTACCATATAGAAAGGATTTCACAGCAAATATTTTTGTCTAACCCCAGTTGAAGTATTTGACATTTAGGAAGATCAGTGCAGACTTTTTTGTTTTCATCTTGATTTAAGAAATTATGTGTTTACAATTTGAAGTTAAAACAAAAAGAAAAAGTTGACATTTTGAAAATTATTTCAGTTTTACCTATATATCATAATGAAACTAGATATAAAGGAGGTGAAAAGAAAAAAAAGTTAAGAATCTAATGCAGACTTGTTAAACCATTCCTCTGCAAAAAACAGACAAACAACCCAAACTGAAAAAATGCATTTGTGATATTATCTTTTGTTTTTTTAAAATTTATTTCATTTTTTAGAATAATACTATTAATTGTGAAAACTGCAATTAGGAATTGATATTTTTGTCGAGGGCAGCTCATTTTTACTCAAATATCCAGCCTTTAGTTCTGAAGAACTCTTATTACTGGTCAGAATTCATTTTGCTAATCATTCCAAGAAAGTACAATGTATTGAAAAGAACAGAAGGTCTTCAGACATGAGTATAAGGCAAACTTAGAATCTAATGTTGCATCTACTTAGTTTTGATTTTCGCATTTTAAACACAGAGCTCAAGTCCACTCTATTTTCTCTAGTCTTTCACTAGTTTCTAGTTATTCTTCCTGTCATATTTCCCCTGGAACTTTATGCAGTCTTTCCCATCCAGCAGAAATTATTCCAGACACTGCATATTGAACTATATTCTTTCAAATAATGACTTCTTCTTTCCCCTATAAGTTCTGGGCACATCAGCTATGTCCTTTAATGTGCTGGACTTGTCTTTTCACTTGTGACTATTGACCCTTTCAGTCTCAGTAGCATCTTGGTTTGCTGTCATTCACAAACCTCATCTCCCACTGGTGGTCTCCCTAAAAGTTAGTACCAGTTCTTGTTCTGTTTGCAATGGCAATATTGCAGCCATAGTGCTCCTGAATTAGACACTTCCACTGTCTTAGTGACAGTCCATATTAGAACTTTCCAAAAGCATTTCCCTTGAATTATGAGATTGAAATCATGAGGTATTAAAGCATTCTGGAAGATCCAGTATTCTGTACAGTTTGTGGTGTATTGCTCCTTCCTCCAAACACATCAAAGGGATGTTCCATACCATGCCATGCCTGCTCAGCACTAAAAGCTAAGAGAAAGTGGGAGGACTGGGGGGAACATTTGTTATTATAACATTTATCTTCTGAAGCAACTGCAAGGTGTATTGAAATCCTACTTCCCAGGAAGTGGCTGGACATTGCCTGTTGATGGGATGTAGAGATTAATCTTTTGTTTTCCTTTGCATACAGCCTTTGCTTTTGCTTTATTAAAGTACCCTAATTTTGACCTCTGTGTTCTTTTTCATTTTATTTTTTCCTCTCTCTGTCCTGTTGAGGAGGGGGTGAAACAACGGCTTGATGGGGACATGACTTGCAGCCATGGTCAACCCACACACTATCCCACCTGGCTTTCCCTGTTGACTGACCATTCCCAGAACCATTTGCCAGTAATATTGCCACAAAATTTCTAAAGTTTGTTGGGCTTTGTTTCTTGATACTGGTTCCAAATGAAGTAACTCAAGCCTCTAGTAGAAGTTTGTTAAAAAAGAAGAAAGTGTGGTAAACATACATTTCCTTCTTTTAAATAACAACATGGTAAAAGTAAGCTTTTTGACATTATGTGAGCTTCTTGATTATTAGTGTCTGAATCAATACTTGTTTTCTCTTCGATACCAATAGACTATTAATTACACTTGTCAATTGGTGTGGGAATCAGGGAAACATTATCTCCATGAACCCTTGTCACTGTGAATGGAATGTCATGTCAAGGCATACTGTAAGACAATGCAGAATTTCTACATGTGAGCCAACAGTATTCCATGAGAGCCCAAAGGTCTTACTGGATGCAGGAATTTTGTTTGTTTGTTTGTTCCTTATAGCTGCAAACCCCTGAAACTTCTATTAAAGGTATGTGGAGCTTAAGTTTTGTCAATAACCCGTGTTCATTCAGAAGAGTGTAAGATTCATCACAGAGCTGATTCATCTGGGATGCTGTTCAAAAGAACACGCATTGTAAAGCTATTCACACAAATATTATTTGGGTTTAAAATACCAGCTTACCTGAGGGAGTACATCTTCAGTGTGAAAGGTAGGCTTAGATTAGTGGTGGGTTGAATCTCGATAGATGACAGGTGCCCACCAAAGCCACTCTCACACTTCCCTCCACAACTGGAGTACAATTACATCTGCACTGTAATTCTTTTTTCCTTCTTAAATATGTTTATCACAGAGGCCCTGCTACCTTTTCTGATTGGCTCATCCTGGGCCAGTGGTGCATCTCTCCTGGAGCCGGATGGCTCTGCCAGACATGGGGGAAGCTCATGGCAGCTTCTCACAGATGGCCACCCCTAAAGCTCTCCCTACTGCTAAAACCTATCCATGCAAACCCAATGTCATAAGATAACATAAAGCTATCTTAGCACTGGTAAATTAATTGTGTCCTGAACCATATTTTCTAGGTTATTGTCTAAATTACCTTTCATCTATCATTTTATCTCACCTTAGTGAGGGGAATCTTAAGCCCAAATACAACTTAAGTTATCATAGTTTACAAGATTTTTCAGATAGTTATCTATATATGCATGAATATATATATGTATATATCTAGCTGTATAGACAGACATCTACACTAAAAATGTTAATTTCACCCAATGAAAAAGCCCCTATAGATATCTTCAGATCTTCATTGCAATTCCTCAGAACCCCAATTAAAGTTCTATTTTCTCATGCTATCTTCAAAGCATCTGACAATCGTTAAACTTACAGAGTTTTAAAACCACTGCCTAGTATCATCTCTGGGCTTTATTTTACCACTCACAGCCTGCAACCATCTGTCTCAGACCATCTGTTGTCTCATCTTCTACTTACTTTGAAAATTCTTTGCATGGGGATTGACTTCTTGGTTCACATTTGGCAAAGAGCTCCTGGCCTCTAATAGACTTTTAAGAGTATTTTGGTAATACATATAAGAATCAACTTAGCTGTCAGCCAAGAAAGTATATTGCAATACAGTTCAACCAAATATAAGGAAAGAAAACACTTACAGCTATGAAAGATCCATTATTGTGGCAACTTTTAATGTCCTACATTCAACAGTGATTTCCAAATGTCTGTGTATAAGCAGTAAGCATTACTACAACTGACTGAGCTGAAGTCATAATTTAGATAGCAACTTAAATCCTTTAGTTTTCTAAGACTTTATGGGCTTATTTTCATCTTCAATTTTAAAGCTGCTGTTTTTTTCTGGAAGATCTCTTTGGGTATTGATAATGCAGTTTGTGAGAATATGTTATGTTTTCCGACTGAGCTATTAAAGGAAAAATTAAAAAAATCTGGACTGAATTTCTGTTTATATTCACGTTGCTCAACTTATGCTGCTTGTTTAAGGGTTCTTTTATCCTGGTCAAAAAAAAACCCCTATTGTTAAGAAAATAGAGTAGTGCATCCATACACAATTAAAGTCTGGACAGATGTATCTCCTTTGCCATTTCCTCCAGATACAAATTGTCAGATTTCACTTTAATTTCAAGACTACTATGAAAAATCACATAATTATAGAATTCCTGGCATGTCATTTATGTTGTCAGTCAAACTGATTGATTCTTATTGCTGAGTTATCAGTCTAAAAATGTATTAAATTTATTTTCAAAATGTATTTTCATTAACCATTTTCATGTTATGCAACTGTAATATAAAAAGTGACTTTCAAAAAACTTCTGTTTGGATTACAGATTTTTGAACTTGACTCTCCATTGCAAGACACTGAACCTAAGGGAATTGCTGCAGATTTAGTCTTGGGTTTGGCCTTGCAACCAGTAATACTAAATAAAAATTGTAAAAAAAAAAAGTTTTTCTTATCTTTATCTTATCTTACTGACATGCATTCACATGCATTCAAATGTTCTAATTTATTAGAAAATGTAAAACTTTCTTTGATGTTATCCTTGACCATATAATACCACTGTTTTAGAAGAGTTTTACAGAGATCTGCTTATGAAAGTAGCAGCAGTCAAGATCTATAATAGCTGATGGATCATATTACAAAAATCTTTGTTGTTACCATACAATTCCAAAAGATTTTATGTACATTTTCGTTTTTACTCTTGCCACAAATATTCATATATAAAACCAGGAAAAAAAAAAAAAAAACAACACAAAAAATCCAAACAAACCTGTAGATCATTACTGTTGGAAAGAAGGAAAAAAGAAAGGTATACTACTTATCTGATATATACTTTTATAAATATGGATTTTCTGTAGTTAATGTGTTCAAATAATACCTCCAAGACAAACTTTGTTATAGTTAAGTAACAAAAGTAGGTCAGGCCATTCTCTCTGAAAATTTCCATCACCTCCAAGAGTTGTGCAAATTCTGCAACCTGTAATAATGTGTTGGTGATAAAACACTTTGTCATGGGCTAAGCATTTAACTCATATGACTGCTTCCTTGTAATGGTCTTAATTTAATAAAACCAGGCAGAAACACCAATTATTGTAGGGGTTTTAGTATTATTCTTTTTCTGTGGGAGGGAGAGATTAGGAGAAAAAACAAAGAAAGCTTAAGCTTAAAAATGAACAAAAATAGTTCTATTAACACACACTAAAAGAATTAAAAAAAAAAAAAGTTGAGAAAAAGAAACAACTAAACTAAAAGAGAATGACACTTTAAAACACACTTCTCTCCTTTTACAAACTATTAACTTTCTCATTAAACAACATAGAAAGACACAGCTTGAGATTTTCAGTCAGTTTCACTATTTAGATATAATCACTCATTACATTAGGGGAAGAGTCTCTCTAAGATCTTTTCATGAAGATGTTCGCCACAAGACAAAACAGTCCAGTGCTCCCAATGTCACACATCTGCTGCTGCCTGGAGTTTTCGCAGACTGTGATGCTTTATCAGCAAAGCTTCTCAGTGTATCTGGGGTACTATTTACGAATACTTCTTCTAGTCTGAAATCATCTTTGTCTCAAAGGCTGAAACCTCCTTTTAACCCAGGAGCAGGGGCTTTAAAGTTCCCAAATAAATCTCAATTACATCAGTCCTCAATTTTGATTAGAATTAGCATTCTACCCAGCAACACTAAGATGCTACAAAGAACAGTCCATTTTCCCATAGTTTACCTTAGAGAAGTCCAGTTAAAAATGTCCACCTCTTCATTCCTATTCCAATATTATTAGTTCTTTCACTTTTAATCTAACTGACTTCATGCGGTGTCTGTTCTATGTACTCTCTGTTTTCTTTCTTCTTTCTCTCAAGGAAGAGTTGTTCTTTAAAAGCTGCATGTTGTCAGGAAAGGGTTAAATCTGCCCAGGCCTGCAAGGGCCACATGCAAGCCCGAGGCCACATGAGCTGAAGAAAATGCAAAGCTGTGCTGATGAAGGAAGCTGGTAAATATCCTTTTTTCCACCCCTCGGTCTCATCCAGGGTGGCTCAGCTCAGAGTTGTTATGGAGCTGCAGGCTTTCTTTCTCTGCTGCCAGCGGTGATTAAGCTGGGCCCTGGTCTGGCCCCTCTGCCGTGTTCCTGAGCACGTGGCCAGCACTGCCGAGCTGCAGCCGCCTCTCTTCCCTGCCGTGGCAGGGGAAAGGGGCTCAGCCGGCCCAGGCCCTCCCTGTGCGGGCAGCGGCCCTCAGAGGCCCGGCTGAGCCCGGCCCGGCCGCACAGAGGGGCAGCAGGGCCTGACCCAGGGCCGCCCGCCGCCCACGGTGTTACCTCATGGCTGATTCCAAAGTAAGAGCAACCGATCTGCTGCAGATTAGTTTTAAATGTCCTTTTCAAAAGTTGCATAGACATTTCCCATTGGTCAACCCAGCTGCCAATACGTCATCCAGCTTTTTGATAGGTCCCTGTCCTCCCCCCCAAACCACTCTACAGTCATGGCAGGGAAAAACATTTCCTATTACTCTATAACCAGAAAACAAAATTGTTACAACCTACGATACTCGTGCTATATCAGAAACTGGTGTAAGGATGAATAAGGCAGTGAGTACCAGCAAACAGAGTTTACGTGGGCACTATTAGACACAAGCCAATGATTTGGTGTTTACCTCACCTCTAATTCTCTGTGGTAATGGAGGGAAGGCCAAAGACCAAAGGAATTTTTTTTTTTTTTGGCAATATGATAAAATTCTAGCCATAGTTAAGTGTAGAAGTATACAAACATTGTGAATCAATGCTACTGTATTGGTTTTGTTATCTTTTAATTCACAGTAGTGCACTTCCTTTTTTCTTTGTGTCTTCCTTGGTTTGATAAATGCCACATCAAAGCACTTTAGTAGACTCTAAAAACTATTTAGAGACTTCTGAATGCCAACAATATTACTACAATTATCCTATAAGTGATGAACAGCATTAAAAAACTATTCTTATATATATATATATTTTTTTTTTTTTTTTTTAATTTAAGTAGTGAAGTTAAAAATCACCATCATGTAACTAAAAACTAGAGCCAAGGAAAGTAGAGAATCCACTTCGTTGTGTGGGACAGTTAATTTATCTTTTTTCCTCTGCAATCCTGCTTGTCATAAAACTGTGAGGGCAAAGCTATAGCTCAGTAACATAAGGCTTATTAAAAATAAAATACATTTCAATTCCACTTCTAAAGTGGTAAAATACAAATTAATTAGGATGCTGCCAAATAAATTATGCTGCTTATGCTGTATAAATGTTCAATAAGTTTATGTAATCTGAGTTTTAGGTGCCTAGCTGAAGTAAACATGGCCTTTATTTGCACAGAAACAGTCCCGCTAGCATAAGATAGACAATGCAAGAAGCCCCATTTCTTTTCTAAATCAATATTTTTAAAGATAATTTCCCTTGCCATTTTAATATATATAATGGAATAGAAACCTTCTTAAATGCCATCTTACATTTATTCTTCTACTTATATATTCCCAAAATATTTAGAGGTATAGACAAGCATGTATACAGGATTTTATTATTTTCCTTTAGATAATAAAATGTTGTCACGTGTAATTGAGAGATATATGTCAGTCTTCAAACTGTCATTTAAATACTCTTGTTAAATTATTTTTAATTTCTTTTTGGTGATTAACTACATTATTTAATTTTACCTATGATTTAAGAGTATATGTCCTTTCTTCTAAGGGATGAGGACTAAAACAAAGAAATAAATTTAAAAAGTCTTCCTAGGATCACTGCCATATATTCTGGAAAATAAGAGTGGTTACACTGCAAAATCTAAAAAAAAAAAAAAAAGAAGGTCTTTAGTTTTAAACAAAATTTCTAGGAGTTAATTTGTTATGAAACCATATCACTGAGTGACACATAAAGAACAGAAGCCTTTTGTGTAAGAATGTACAGAGGAGTGATGGAAGGAGGAGTTAAAGACCTGATAGCTTAAAATGTTTGTCTCCACACCCATGTCTTAGATGCAGAGCTCTCCTTTGACTCAGAAATGCAGCTGGGAAATGCTTAAAACGAAAGTTTCTGAGAGATTTGAGTACTCTCTTCTTCTTCATTTTAAAAGAACCAGGGGACACAGAGGCATGATAGTTACTTATTTTGAACTTGCCACTTCTATAAGAGTGCAAAGATACCTAAAAATTTATTTTCACATTATAAGTAAATATTTTCCTTCTTAATTTATTTAACACATGCTTAGTTTATGATATTTTTGGAATGCAGAGGCTCTGAACTTGTGTTTAGTATTTAGTTGATCTCCTTTTTTTCTCAAAAAATAAAAACTTTATAGTTTTATTTGGGTATTCATTCCTTCCCAGATCATATGAGCTGGTACCTTGTTATAAGTCACAGCATAGAAGAAACATCCCAAAAGAGATTTTACAGATACAGTCTAACTGTTTGGTGTTAATGAGTGACGGTAGAACCCTGGAGGTTGATAGAGGCACAATGCTTCTCAAGACGTTCCTCATGTTTCATCCACTGTGAATTCAGCTGTTTATCTTGGTACAATACCAGGTCCCCATGCCTTTGGGTGACTGGAAAATTTAATGAGGAGGGTTAGAATCTGAGGAGCACCAATGTGTTTATGATGTATTTGTATTTCAGGTTTTCATTAAATGGTGAAATTACTACAGATCCACCTATGAAAGTATAATATTACTTTTAAATAAGAAGGAAATTATTATTTCTTCTGGGCATAATTTCTACACAATTTTTCATTCACTTCCTTGGCTGCTAAGAGCCCAATTAATCAAAGAACTTTTGTGGGTTTGTTTTTTTTTTTTTGGGGGGGGGGGGGAATCAGGCATGTCTTCTCTTTTTCTAGTAATTTGTAATTAACAGGTAAAATTAATAACTTTATTTCTAAGTCTCCCAGTGTCCCCCGCTAACAAAATTGTTTAAAAACTAAATGTTGTAATTGGTAAATTTTAATTTTTCCAGACCACTCTATTTTCCTTTAAGCAAAAATCGTATTATGAGAATCTCTTTTTGCCTCAAACTTTTTTTTTCCAGTCTAAAAATCATAAAATAATTTATGTTCTAATCTTTGCTTTTTCTGTTTGGGTCAACTGCTAATTTCTTCTACTATCTACAGCACTTCTGTTTAATCTTGAAGATTCTGTGACTATTTAGAATGCAGGGTGAGCTAAGCTTCATTTGAAAAAGAAATGTAACTATTTTCCCAAGTACAAAACCTGAATTTGAAAGTAAAATATTAGATTGCACAAAGAAATGAAATGCAAGGTCATAGTAAGATATGAACACCTGTTGTGATGTGCTGTGGCTACCCTAACGTAAAGAAGACTTACAAAAATTGAATGTTTTAAGTTATCAAATAAAGGTCTTAGAGGAGCTAGAAGTGCTCTGAGGAAGACACTGAGAAGTTCTGTGTCTGGTTCTGTCCCGCACCGGGCAGGAGCTGACCTCCAGCTAGCTCGAGTCAACACAGACACAGAAGGTCCCAGTTCGTTTCGGCTTCTCGGCTTAGCAGCTGGACCCAATAGTGTCGTGACAGCCAATAGCAGCAAAAGAGAAAAGGCTGGCTCTCAGCTTAGCAGGTTAAAAGATGTTTATTAGCTCAAGAGCTGAGGAGCAGAGAGGCTCAGAGCTCCAAGCAGAGAGCTGAGTGGCTGAGAGGCTGAGAGAGTATGAATCTCCCTCCCCCCCCCCACAGCTTATAAGCGGAGGAGAGGTTCCAGGGAGGATACAACAAGACAACAAATCAGGGGGTTCAGGGGGTAACAAGGTGTGCCCACCCCCAAGCCTCGGACCACTAAAATCGAGAGCTAAAGGAATTCCCCCCAGGGGACCTATCACCCGAAGCCCTCTCCCTGAGATTTCGCAACCTGGGAGGGCTTCTCAAAGTGATAGACAAGCTGCCCCAGAGAGGGGGGTTGGGGGGGTTGGGGCAGAGGGGATGTTACAAGTCAGGTGAGGAGTGGGAGGACTGACACAAAACACCTTGTTATACAGACAACACAAAAAGGGTTACAACATTGGGGATATAGTGAAATGAACCATAACATAAACTTCTTATAAAAACCTAATAAAACAGTTCTGCACCACCACAAAGTTCTGGATGGGAAACAAAGCAATGTAGATAGAAGATTTGGCTTTAAAGTTATATATGGAAAATACAAACCTTATTTATTATTAAAAATGGAGATCCAAAAAAATTAGACCAGAGAGAGTTGTGTTGCAGGAGGGTTTTTTTCCCCTTTTGTTATATACCTGGTTTGGGGTGTGAATTCTATTTCTTGCAGTTTAAATACTCATCATTATGTTTCATTTCAGTTAGTGACAGCTTTCCTCATGGGTTTTTGTTTGTTTGGATTTGGTTTTGGTTGTTGTTGTTTTTGTTTTTGTTTTTGTTTTTTTTTTTTTTTTTTTTTATTTACTAAGGAAGCAAGTCTATTTTTTTAAGCCAGCATAAAAGTCATATTTAATTTCATTCTGAAAAATAAATAGAAAATCTATAACCATTTTAAAATATTGAAAAATTAATTGCCCTAATTTGGATATTAGGAAAGTATTCTGTAAAGTGTCTTTAGAGGAGAAAATAATTTTCTATGAAATTTTTATTTGTTTCTAGGTAGCAAACAATTTTACAAGTTACATTTCAAATGTAATATATTTTCTGTTTTGATGTATTTACAGTTAAATATTTGGATATTTTTAAAATTTTGAAGCGGAATTATTTGCTCTAATATTGTGAAGTGCCTAGGAGTCTTTTGAATGCAGGTAGAACAAAGCTTCATCTCAAACTGATATCTAAGAAAACATATAAATTTGATTCTATGTTTAAGTTAAACTTCATCAGTTATTGGGCTTGACTGTACACTCAGTGAAGTCATAGGTGAAGTCATTACCTTTAAAAGGCCCTTCTTTCATTAATTTCTTTTGGCTGTATTTTTTGAGCTCCTGTCAAGGTACTGACATAGATCCTGACTGAACAAGAGTTTAAGTCTTTGCTTAAGTCTAAGTACATAATTTTATGTAATTGAAATTCTAGATGGATGTGGCACACTTCCAGCCCTCAGTTCTTAATACAGTAGAAACTCACAATTCACAATTGGATCAGAAGGTATTATGCTTTCAGAAAAAAAAAAAATAAATAAATCAGTCCTGAGGGATGGCAGTTTGATGTTATCTTAATCTTACAAAGGAAAGGAAAGGTTTGTCCAGACCATAAAAATATTTTTACTCCTGAAGAAAAGCCTTTATTTGCTAAGATAAAGTCCAGTAATGCATTCTTAAATCTCATCTTTATTGCATGCAGTGATAATTTGATGACTAGAATGAAAAAATGCTATAATTCCTTACGTAATAAGAATTTGCTGCAGAAAGATTCTGACAAGGGGCTGTTACATACCATGGAGTACATAGCCCTCAAACTTTCGTGAAGGTAGTATAAATGTATGTCTATCATTCTCTCGCACATAAAAGAGAAAAGCAAAGAGAAATATCTCAGAAGTTTCTTTTCTTCCTAATGATTTCCTCATATAGTTTTAACTTGTCTTTTGTGTAATATAGATGTTATTTTTCATGTTGAATTCTGTTGAATTTATGGTTGACTGAGAGAGATAATGCATATTCTGATCTTTTATAATCACCAATAAAAGTGGAAATTATATTTTTAGATGGCTTACTATTTAGGTTACCCTTACATGCTAGATCAGCTGTCCTTTACACACCATCTGAAATGAGATTCTGTCATGAAAAAGTGCTGAGTAGCAAAGCATGTCTCAAGACTTTCTCAGTTCTATTCTGCTCCGATACTGGTGTCCATATAAGCCTGGATAATACATCTGCATATTCTTCTCTTCCTGCAGAAGGTAAGAGGCAACATTATTAAAAAGGGCTGGGATATGACATGTTTTTTTGCAAAATGCTACAGAAGAACTGTTTCAAGCTTAAGCACGCCAAAAGGTTGTATAAGCAAAACTGTAAATAAGAGTTGAGATGGTGATATGTAGATTTCTCCTAAATTCCTATGAGTATGCCACAACTGGGTACATTTGTTTTACTTCTGTTATAAGAATTATTAAGAGAGGTTTTTGATCAATACATAGTAAAGCAGCAGTGTCATCCAGCAGATACCTGAATGAAATTTTGCTTATTGCTAAGCAGAAAATAGAATCCTTTACAATAAATATCTTGCGACTTTCTCTGTCCTTTTGATGATACTCACCTTATAAATATAATATCGAGTATTGGTAGTTATTTGGTAAAAGAAATATCCCAGAAAGTATTTAATGGAGAAAATAAAAGCCTAATATAAACATCAATGAACGAATGGGACCTGTTTAGATGGCTGGATCAGCATTACAGTTCTAAGAATATATTGTCTAATCTGGAATAGTAGTATTTTGGATCCTCAGTGTTAGACAACCAGCATCTCCTAAATTTAATATAATTTTTAAAGGTTTTATCAAGATTCAATATGATTTTAGGATGAATAATTTCAAGCCTTCATGGCCATAATAAAATATTGTTCTTTAAAGTTTGATAGAGGAGATTTTTTTCTTGTCAGAAGAAAAAGTATTATCATGATGCAAAGTAAATAAAATGACAGATACCTTCAAATTAGTCTTCATGCAAATAACACCATGTTATTGCAAGTCAGAGTATTTACTCTGTTTCTGTATCTTTTGTTGTTTTTTTTTTTTTAAATGAGATTTTCTAACACTGACTAAGCTGTTTAATTTATAAATTGTCATTGGAACCTGGCATTTAGATGTGGGTTTTCTTAAATGGTCATAATTTTAATGTTTTACATTTCAAGCTCCTATTTTTCTTTTCAGCTTTCTTATTTGAATTATTTGAAAAGTACTATTGATGTCTAGCACCTAATTTAAGTCTTCCTAATCAAATATAGACATATAATCATAACTAAAAGATAAAATAAGAACACTTACTAGCTAAAATAAATTTAAAAAAAAAAAAAAAAAAAAAAAAAAAATGGTTGAAATTAGATAATGACCAAAGATTTAAAGTCACTGGTCACTGTCTGGAACTGGAAAGGAACAGAGAATCCCATACGGTGTTGCCAATCTATAAATAAGCAATTAAATTTATTGGCTATAGCAGAAGAACTTACATGTTCACTCATGTGAATGCAGGCTGCACAGTCTGGCCTTGAATGAGTACTTCTGAATAAAGAGTCCAGGAACAAAAAGCAGTATTGATGTGTAAGCTAAAAAGAAGTAAACCTTAAATGAATTTAGGGACTGTGGGTTTTTTTCCCCAACAGTGCCTGTTTCATGCCAGTTATACATCTAGGAAAAAAAATGCAAATGTTTTTCGTGATGAAGATCTTTATGGAGAAAAAACTTTTCTTTTATAAAGTATTATTTTTAACAGTTATTTTGAAATCCACCTCCTTCTTGTCCCATGCAATCTTTGACCTTGTCAGATTTAATAGGTTTAAACTTTTATTCAGCTGTCATATTCTTGCTCTCATTTTCCTTACTAAACATCTTACCATCTGTTTGAACCAGCAATATTTTCATTGTTAAGGCATCTTCTCCCACAACATATGTCTTCAATTTCTAATGTGAATCAGAATACTTGAAGAATGTTGTCACTGATTATGCCACCAATCTGATTGAATCAGCCTTGACATTTTGCCAATTAAACTGTGCACTTTTAAGAGAAGTATAAATAACACTTGCTTAATTGAAAGTTTCAGTATGGCCTACTAGCATAATGAAACAGTTTCCTATATTTCTGGGGACATTCGTGGAATAACAGGAATTTCAGTTTTGTTGTCCACTTAATAAATTACATTTGTAGTGATTTACTTACTGGAAGGATTTTTAAATATTCAATTTTTTTTTTTTTCCACATCTAAATTATCAAGTTAATTAGCCTAATAAGACATGTTTTCATAACTCTGGAAGCATGACATTGTATAAAAAAATGTTCAGGCCATGGACTCTATGACATATTATATCTTTCTTTCTCTCCAATACCTGATTCAAAAATATTTGTAATATTTTATATTATGTATTCACAGATGTATTCGACATATTTTTCTTGGTAGTATAATTTCCAAAATATATTTTGCCATTAGAAAACAAAAACTTCCAAGGACATGAAAGGAAGTGCAAGAGAATAGAAAATCCAAATATTGATGGAGAAAGTCTTTAATGTGGTTTCCTTTTGAGAGTATATGATCAGGAAAACTGGTTTCAGCTGGTAGAAATTAGAAGCACTTGGAGACTTTGGTATTACTTCCTATAAACAGCATATTCTGCACTGGCATTTTTTCATATACCTTTCAACAGTTTAGTCCTGCAAAACACTGAATGTCTTTGTCTCCTTCCTATTCAAAGGTTTCCAATGAGGCTGGTCAAACTTTTTCCAGCAGAGCTGTTCTGCAGTATAAAAGTATGCTTTGACCACACATATTTCTTCCTAAGACTTCTTTTGGAATGTTTATTTGGGACTTTTTTCCTTAAAATCTAGATGGTCAGATTTTGATAAATCCCAAATGTGAAAGAAAAGGTAAAATAAGATTGCTTAATGACTTCTTGTTTAAGCTACCATGTATAGGTATGTCTTATGTAACTATACACATATGATGTATGTGTATTGCATTGTGTTGTTTTCATATTGTATTTTGTGTTACTTATTTTTATATTGGGTTTTGTGTTATAATGGTTTGTTCTGTACTCCCCTGTTGTCCTGGAAAGTGTTTTATTCCAAGGTTTGTCCCCACCCCTCTTCCCTGTCACTCCTCCCAGTCCCCTCCTATGGGCCCTGTCTGTCATTCAGCTGTTCCTCCCAGCTTCTGGAGAGGTTGGGTAAGGACATTGAATGATAGGGCAAGAGTTGAGGAGGTTCCTCCTTTTGTGTTCCCATTTCTTTAAATGTCCCTCCAATCCTTTTCCACTCCGACCTTATCCCTCACTCGGTGTTGGCTTGTCCCCTCCCTTAGCCCCTCCCCTCTGTGTAAGCCCAGAACACGAGGCCTGGGCAGGACTTGGCTGGAGCAGCACAACTGAGGCAGGCGTCGGAACAGGACAGAATAAAGACTTTGGACTTTGCCCTCTGACCTAGTCTGACTCCTTTCCTCCACCATCGACAGAGTCTCTCTCCCATGATAAGGGGAAAAGTCCCTTCACTGCTCCCCTGGTTTCTAGGACCCAGGGGAGTTTTCCTGTCTGGTCGCAGTCTTGAGCTAGCTTGGGCAAAATGGAGCCAGCAGCTCCGACAGAGACAAGCGACATATGTGCAGCATTACATATAAATGTAATGTCACATTGTCTGCATATGCATATAATACAATGCCAGATTCAATAAGGTCACCTTAGTATGCAGAGAGAAATATGAAATGATCTTACCCACACTAAAACCCTGAATTTCTGCATGTGAAGTATTAATTGGTGGCAAATACTAATGCAATTTTCTCAGTTCAGAGTGGATAAGAATTATTGCTCTAGGCAGCTGATAACTTCTCTGCAAGGCCTTCCAGCAGCCAAACAGCAAAACTGGGACAACTGACTCAATTAAGTTTTTTTTCTTCTTTAAAACGTAACTCTGTTCTTCTTCCAGTTTTCAAGCTGCTTTGTACAGCTTTGTTACCTGTCCTTTATATTTCTAGAAGGAATATGTGGAGCCTCCGTTTACATTTAAGTGAACTATTTACCTTCAAAAAGAGCAAATATCTTTGACCGTACAGAAAAGTTCCTATGTACTCTACCTGGGAATGAAACTATATCTTGGATATAAATGTGTGCATATACATATTTGCAGGAGGGAAGCCTTGAGTAAGGCCATGGGAAACCAACACAAAGTTCTATTGTTTGCATTAAAAAATGCAGTTGTGTTACTGAATCATAGCTCCTTTCATGAGATAGAGCAGTAGGCCCTTCCTACCTACCACACAAAGCCTTAGTTTGTCCCTGAGCTGTAATTTTCTTACATGACTAAGCGGCTTTTACAATGCCCCGGTCATAGATGTGCCATGGTATTTAGTAATAACAGAATGATGATTGCAGTTCTTCTGCAGATACAAACACTGATTTTCAATGCATGTAAACAGTCAAGACTGAATAGAAAAAACAAAGAAAATACAGATATACAGATATATCACTTTCATCACACTTAATGTAGAGCAGAAGATGACAGAGAACATAATTTACTTCCATTTGACAGGGAGAGTTTGACCTTTGATTTCTGTAGCTGGGAGTATTGGAACTTTAGGGGAAAACAAAATCTTGTGTCCAAGACCAGTATAATGAGTATTTTTTTAAAGCCTTACATTTTCCAAATATGAATTTCATCTATTTCAAGATTGGGCTGGTTTTAGGAGAACTGTCAAGCAAGGACACATGATTTCACAGAATATTTTTAAAACTGAACAGCAGTTTATGTGAGGAAACCTTTCTTTCTTGTGCCAGTATTTATCCAAATTGAGATTATCACGAATCTTTATTATGTTCTTCCTTGCCATTTAAGACAGATACTAAAAAAGAGAAAAAGCACAACAGATAAGATACTTTTTGTCATGGTGAGAATAACAAACAAGATGAGACTTATGTAGAAGGAAATTTGCATTCCAGTCAGTGTTCATGTGTATAATCAAGTACTGTGTGCAGTTAAATGAGTCTGTTGTCTTGCTATAATGAGTATCTACATCCATCCTAACAGTTAATGAGGAATAAATGACTTATTATCAATGAATGGCAGTATCTAAATAGCCTTGCAACAAAAACAGAATATTAATATGTGTGGCTAAAATAGATCTTAAATGATAATGAACTTACTCAGACTATTAATTATTTTAAAAGCCTCTAGTAAGGTTTAATGCTTCTGGATGGTATTGGAGCTCCACTGGTTCAAGTGCCTGGTATGTTTGCAGACAGTTAACAAATTACCCTTTAAAACTATCTTATAGAAATGAATGGAAAAGGGTTTTTACGAAATACTGGAGCTGCCATAAAAAAGGCAGACCAAAGATCTCTCTACTTCAGCGTTTTATTCCCACTAGAAAT
Organism: Hirundo rustica; assembly: GCF_015227805.2. Classification (NCBI taxonomy): domain Eukaryota; kingdom Metazoa; phylum Chordata; class Aves; order Passeriformes; family Hirundinidae; genus Hirundo; species Hirundo rustica. The sequence goes on along the minus strand of NC_053450.1, from coordinate 80,672,370 downwards.
TAGGCCTACTCACTTCAGTGGAAACAGCAAGAATGTTCTCTGTAGCTGATTGTGCACTAACTGACTCTCTTCCTAATCACCAGCTGAGGGTGAGCCTGTGCCCTGAGGCACAAAGGCTATGCCTTTTGCTATCTTTCTTTTCTTTTCTTTAAAGAGAAGATTTCCATTACAGCAGAAAGATCTTCTTGCCACATGATTGTCAAATTCATTTCTTTAACTTCTCAAATCTTGGTCTCCGTGGTTCCATGTTCAGACCATGAAACTGCAATTGTATCAGAAATGTAGCTCAAGTTTTCCGGGCAGTGAGAAGATTAAGTGACCTCTTATCTAAATAGAGTAACAAATTCTGGATGAAGAGTTAATTGTGGACTTTATTTTAATTCTTCTTAACTTTAGCCAAATTCTCAGTTATTATCTGCATCTAGGATGTTATTCCCAGAGCTTGGTTTGATTCAGAAAAAGTAAGTATTTCAGATAGCCTTAAGTAAAACAGCAGAATACTAAACAAGTTTTGATCACACCACCTGATGCCACAAAGTTCATGTTACACTGCATGGATTTAATAATATCCAGGACACAGATCTAGGCATTTCTATTTTTGGATTCTTCCACTAAGATAATATGGGTTAAAGAGAAAAAAATTATGTTGACAATCATTATTATTGTTATTTTTAATGGAACTTCCCTTTTCTCTTGGATATTTCACTAGCAATATGTATTTAAACTGTGTTGTTCTGGAAGAAAAGAAACTTCACTCTTATGCTCTAAGTGAAATTATTTAGACAACGCAAAAAAGAAAAACAAACCCTCACTGTAAATTCTTATGAGTACACAAGTCAGCCAGTTTAATGTAAAATGTTATAAAATTAATATCATTCTTTACCATCTGATCTAAACACACAATAATATATATTTATGCAGGTAATTAATGAGCTCTACACTGGACTTGAAAGAATCTATATTTGAATTTCAAGTAATGAGTTTTTCCTAACTAGCTAGTTGCCATGAGAGACTTTTAGACAATTTCCAGAATAAAATTTTGCTATACTTCTTTCCCTGATTCAGAGAAATTCTCAAATAAAAGTGAACATGGTAAAAGTATGCATAGAAAAGAATTAGAAATATATTGTGTCTCTGTATTATTTCATGCTTTCATTTCAACTGAAATTCAATATTCTAATACTATGTTGTTGTTATATACATCACAAAGATTGACCTGAAACCTAAACCTGGGTCATCTAAACCTTTGGATGTTACTTAGAGTTTTAACTCAACTCTGTGTTCAGTTTGGTATCTGCTATAGAAAAACAAACAAACAAACAAACAAACAAACAAACAAACCCCTCTTTCTGATTTTCTATAATTCTTTCAGAGATACACATCAGTCTTCCAGTACCTAAAGAGGTCCTGCAAGGAAAGCTGGAGGGAGACATTTTACAATTGCATGCAATGACAGGAAATGAATTTATGGCTTTAAACTGAAAGAGGGAAGATTTAGACTAGGGTTGAGGCACTGGAACTGATTGTCCAGAGAAGTTATGGATCCCCCATCCCTTTAAGTGTTCATGGCCAGACTGGATGGTGCTTTGAACAATCTGATCTAATAGAAGGTGTTCCTGTCATGGCTGGAATTAGACAGTCTTTATGGTCCCTTCCAGCCCAAAAAACGTTGTGATTCTATGGTTCTTAAATTCTGTTACCCATTTTGGTAGCTAATTTCTTCCTTAACTGAGATAAAACAAAGTGGTATTTCTACTTCAGAGTATACTTGATGACATAAATACAATTGACAAAACAGTAAGATGTATTAAAAGACATCTAGACATCTGATGTTAAGATATTTGTGTAGTTTCTGTTACATCAAAAATCTCCTTATCAGTTTAAAGGAGATTTCAGATGTAAAACCTGTGATTTATTAGTGTAATTGAAGTATTAGCTGTCTAATTGAAGACTTATTAACACAAATGGAAAAGATTAAATAAAAATTAATTGCACCAGGATACTCAGACATCAAATATCTTCTAGGAACCTTCAGTGACTTGTGCTTCATTCTTTGTTGCTCACCCATTTTTAAAGTTAGAAATTAAGTCTGAATTACGGACACAATTGAAAAATAATTAGAGTTCATGCAATAAATCAGTCAAATACTAAAAAAGTTTGAATTCAAAAGATTGTTGGGGGTTAGATTTGTTCCTTTTTGTCTTAAAGAATTTTTCCCCATCAGTTACTAGAAAACAAAGTGCTGATACTTAGAGGGTACAAGCCAGGAGGGAGACGATCACACGAAGTTTGGGGAAGGGAAAAGGACAGGGCTAGGGGGAGCTGAGTTACTTTTTACTGCTCCTAGCATTGGAGAGGATGGTCAGGCTGCTGTTTGCTGCGTGAGGAGTCCACTTTTAATGAGGGTCTGGTTCTGGGAATTCTACTACCTCCATCCATCATCAGCTCGTGTGCCCAGAAATTCAGAACCCCCTTCGCCTGCCCTGCTGGAGCTGGGCCAGCCCTGTCCAGCCATCATGGCTTCTCCAGCACTGCTCACTTTGCCAGGACACCCCTCTGCCTTCCGGGACTTTCTCCATTTGCCTGCTGGGGACCTTCGCCATTCCAGCCACCAGCCTGGGAGTTTCCACCGTTCCGGCTTGGTGCTCGAGTCCCCAGAGATCAGACTGCCCCAAGCTTTGTGAAACAAAGCCCCTTGAGGTTCCTGGTTCTGTTTATTATTAATGCTGTAGTTGTTGTTTGTTTGCTTTGTTATACTTACTAGTAAAGAACTGTTATTCCTTTCCCCATAGCTCTGACTGAAAATCCTCTTTAATCTTCTAAATTATAGTAACTTGGAGGGAAGGGATTGGAATTCCCCATTCCGAGAGAGGCCCTGCCCTCCCTAGCAGATACCTGTCTTTCAAACCAAGACAAGATACAGCCAGTTCAGTAAGAAAGCCATTTCCTTGGATATGTCACTGCTGTGCTGGTACTCATTCAAGGTTTTATTTTAAATACCAAGGATTAAAGCATTTGTTGTAATAGAAAATGAGAATGCATTTTCACGAGGAGGTCGTACAATCTCAAGGTCTAAAGATTTTCTGAGAAGAAAGCTTAAGCTGTTTAGGAGGTATTCTGAAACCAAGAAAATTTCACCTTAATATATAATAAAACTCTATATAAATGTGAGTAGCACTTAATCAAAGTAAAGGTATTATTCTCTTCAACAAAGTATTTGAATTGATCTCTGAGGAGTGTGTGGGAACAAAGAGAACAAGTGAACTGAAATAGCTGAAATCCCAAATCTTATCCTAAATAAAAGTATTATAAGATATCATCAAAAATATGCAGTAAAACATTTAAAATCACAAATTTTGTTCCATTCCATGTGCCAGACACTGAATGCTTTCTGAAAATGCTGTGTTGCTTTTTCAAGAATGACAAAATTGTTTCAAGCATACCAAAAAAAGCTTCTCTTTTGGCCTGTGCAAACAAAAACACAAGAATTTTCAAGATGCAAAGAACATTTGAAGCACTGATGGGTATGATTTATGCTAATAAACAATCAAGGGGGAAACATGCATATATATATATTAGATATATAGTAAGAAATATATTTTATATGTACTAAGAAACACACACATACACACACACACACACACACACACACACACAAGTGTAGATACTAGAACAGTGAGAGCAGCCCCTAATATAAGATGTGTCAGTTATGCTGTAGTGAATCAGATTCCAATTTTAGAAAGTATTGGTTTAATGTTAGAAGTATACAAATGAAAAATGTTTGTTATCAAAGTTTTCCAAATGTCCCACATCATAAATTGTCTTTACACCTGCTGTTTATGAGACTGTAAAGGTGTCTTATCATGCTAGCCACAGAAAATATCATGGTCAAAAAACCAACACTGCTGTGACTGCAAACTGAAAGCTATTTTCAAGAGGAGTGTTAAAGAGTATCGCACTAAAAAGTGGTTTAAGAGTAAAGACGTGTTTTATGTTCATTTAAGTCAGAAAAATAATATGCAGTTGGTCTGGGTACATAAAGTGTTCAAGATTCTGTGTCCATTTTTTAGTTGTAAGTAAAATAACAGCCAAGATTTTCCTTGATAAATTCATCTTGATGCCGATGAAATATTAGGGATAAAATGCTTGGTACAATAATAGCTTTGCTCATTTATGTCTTTGCTATGTAAGATTAATAAGTAGCACAAGGGAATCGATCTGGTTTTCTTAAGTAAAGACACAGATTTTCTTTTTTTTTCCTCCTTATTTTTATGATGAAACCAGTTTTAAAATCATTTTAGTGTCTGGTTGTCAGTTACTATCCATCAGCAATTCTTTTATACTTTATTATAAAAAAGGTTTTCCCCAGTACACTCTATTTCATAGCTTTTTCAGAGAAATCACAGGAAAAGTGTGAAAGCATTCAATGAGCCATACATGCCCACATAAAGTTAAATTTACTTTTTAATCTCTGTTGCATATTTATTTTATGCAGTATGTCACTTGATTCGCAGTGAGTTGGAAGCTTGAGTTTCTCTTTTCATATCAAGTCACCCATTAAAATGATTGCCTGGTAGCTAGAACTATTCTTCTGTGATAGAAGATGTCCCCAAGCCCTTTAACTTTGCAGGTTTCTACTGTGGCAAGTAGTCTTCAGTTATACTGTGTAAATACAGACCAATGGGTTTGGCATCAATACAGTTATTCACACCTTCTGTAGCAAACCAGAATCCATAATTAATTAATTTCTGTTTCATTGATAGAGCACATTCATTTTCTAAGTTGTTGTGTACTACCGTTTTGACCATCAACTGACACCTTAATTGTACAAAACTCTGAAGTCATGAAGATAGTTTATGAGCAGGGTTCCTGGTGAGCTGGTATATATTTGTTCACATAAATGCAGCAAGTTCTGTGTTCATGGGCAGGTGGATAGCAAGGTTATGGTCAAATCCTCTCTACCATATTGAGGCAAAACCAGCTCACAATACATGGCGTAAGCTTTACTGAGTAAGTAAAGTAAGTAGCCTTAGAGTAGCCTTAGACAAGTAGCCTTGACTTTGGTGGAAGAGAAGGAAATACAAGGGACACTTTATCAATGGGAACAGAGAAAACTTAAAAAACCATTTTGCTTAAAAAACCCCCCAAACTTTAAAGGATTTCACATTTTAAAGGAAGACAATGGGAGCTATACTCCTAAGGGTAATTTTTTTCGATGACTTCAACAGAGTAGAATATTAAACTGATGATTGCCAGTGAAGAAAACTTTGGGGAAAGTCAAATGCTTTAAAAAAACTGGATTTACTTGTATCTGAAAAAAATATTCCCATGATAAATTTTTTGGATTCTGACCAATGGCAAAAATCCATCTGAAATAAAATAAATAGTCTGCTTCTGAAATCTGTAAGGAGAAAAAAAATATTAGCAGTCTGCATGGAATCAGGATTACAGCACAACCTTCTTTGCCTCTTTTCTTTGTGACTAGGGCACAAAAAGTGAGAGTAAAAATGCTCGTTTCAGAAATCCTGTGATTCTGGCAATTTGGAAAATTATGAAAATCTGATGTATAACCAGGCATTTCAGAATCTATTGTTTTTGACCTATGATTTTTCAAGAGAAACCCATCTTTCAGCAAAATTAAACAAGAGCTATTTCCAAGTATCCACATTCTTATATAAAAGTGTAGCTACTTACTTCTTACTTCTTACAGCTGAGACACTGACTTTCAAGTTCATTAGCGAAAAATCAAACAGCTGATCAAACTCGGACAAGAGATCAGTTTTGCTTCATTTTTTAGATATGTATAAATATAGTCTTGAATATTTCCTTTGAAGTGAATAAAGAAGTTGCTTATTTGGAGTTAAATATTTTAATTTTCAAATTTTCTTATTTTCAGCAAATTTTGACACAATGTTAGAGAATCAGTTGTATTTTTTCATAAATAACTATTCCAAACACTTCCAACTGCAATTTATTTTTTATTTGAACTAGGGCAGTTCATCACAACTTGGTGAGGAAAGTCCATGTCTATAAAACCATAACATATAAGTCAGGAAAGCATGTCTGAGGTTTTTTTTAAATCTATTTGTGAATTGAAAAAAAAAAAGTTTTAAGTGCACCTCTGATAAGACCTTGAGTCAGCCAGGCTTCTAGGTAAATCTAACACTGCTTAAAGCAAATATAACAGAAACCACATGAAAAGCTTACACACTCTAAAGATAAGCTTTAATAAAAGACAGAATCATAACTGAAGCTTTTTTTTAGTGGAACAGACCTGCTAAGTTGAGTGATAAAAATGTGTGTATAAAGCAACCTCCCAGACCTTTCTGTTCTTAAAAGACTTTCTCTCCTCCACCCTGGCTCTTGGTTGAGAAGTTAGGGCCTACAACAAATGTCTTTCTCATTAACACCCTTGAGTCCTGCCTACATGTCTGCTTGCTTGTCACCAGAAGGACCATAGGAATTTTTGTCACTTCTTTGGCTTTCTTACTTTCTTAGTGTCCCCCATGCTGCTTATCCAGCAGGAGCTACTCACAACATACACTATGAATCATATTTTGGCAATATAGATACAAATATATATTGCAATGGATTTTTTTTTTTTTTTAGAATTGATTATTTTAAAAATTAAACCTAATGTTGTCTGTAGTACAAAAGGAAGAAAATAAGTGATGGTTAAAGTAACCATAGATGTCCAACTTCATCAACCTCACAGAACTTCCATGACAGAATACTCTGAGTATGTAGTTAAACTTCATTTGATGACTGCCTATTTACAGTATTGTTTTTTACCCATGAGACTATTATATCTATCTCCTACAGAAAATAACCTGGTATCCCCTGGTTCACTGTATTGGCAAACATACATTTCCACATCTGCTCAGTTACTAGATAGTAATATGGTAAGTACTGATTCCTATTTTCACCAGATGTAGGAGCCATTATAAATGCATAAAATATCCTTTAGTCATCTGTAAGCAGCATCTCTACAATTTTGTTGACATTTTCATAAAAAAATAAAACACAAAAAAACCCCCATAAAATAAGTTAACATTAAAGTCAAGTTTGTTGCAAGAGATTTTTATAACTACATCAAAATTAAATAACTTAATATGTAAGACAAATGAAATCATTGACATTAGAAGACCTGTAACAGTGACTGCTTGTGTTATTTGCCAAGAAATTACAGTTCTTTCTTATAAAAAATACAAAACCAATGACATGCATGATTGTAGTCTATGCTATAGATATTCAAAAATTGGCCAGTTGTGGAAATATATGATCATTTGGGATTGAAAATCATGTCTAAATGAAGAATTAGAGTGAAATTGAGGAAAGATATCTAATTAATCTGAAGGATATTTTAGAGGATATTCATCTTAGGACCACACAATGCAGAGAAAATCTTTATTTCTGCTTTCACAGAAGTGTAATTCTCAAAAGTTCAAGGAAAATTCTTGAATAATTTGCAATCTAATTTTTGTCTATATAACTCAAAAACTATTAGAAATTAAGTTTCAGAGTAAAATATGCAATGAAGATACACAAAATTTTTGGACCTCAGTCATATCTCCTAAATATACAGGATGTCAGTATTGCTTATCTACCTTGTTTAACTGTTAAAAAGGAGCATAAATTGTAAAGAAATACCAGATATTGCATTTGCACATAGAAAGTCAGTCAGACTGCATCTGGTCATCAAGTCATGTGACTTCTTTCTATGCTTTGCTGGATCAGATTTACAGGTGGCAAAAGATATCTGTCTTCTCACATGTGGTAATCCATCCCCTCTTTTCATAAAATAGAGCCTTGAAGAAAACAAGCTTTTTTTTTTTTTCCCCCAAATTTTACAGAAATAGTAAGGAGTTGGTAAATATGCCATTACTAACAATTCATATTGTTTATCAGCTATGGTAAAAACATTATTAACAGTTGCATCATATGATTTCTTTTTTTCCATTTTATCACTTAGCTATAGTCAAATGACTATGACCCTGTTATTATACCTCAAACAGATGAAAAGGATAAGTGATAATATTAGGGGATACATATAGAGGGAAAAAAAGAATCAGTTAAATTTAAGTTCATTGTAACTCTTATTTTTATTCAGTCAGGGCTAAAGGAAAAGTATTCACAGTGTAAATCTGAACTTATATTCCGAGTTATTGGGAAATTCATGTACATGTTGTGAGCAGGTTGGTACAGTTTCATTTATTTTGGCCTGTTGTCTTTATAAACTCCACTGAAGCTGTTCCTGTGAATGCCATCACATTATTTTATGTTTCAGCATGGATAATTTTGAGGTACTTTACCTGAAAGATGCTTAATGGAAATAAATTGGTTTGACTTTGTCATGTAAGAGTAGCAAAATACTTGCCTTTCAACTGACTTCGATTTTTCCCAATAAAGTATTATCACAGTGGCTTTTCAATGTTCTGATATTCCCATGAATATGCTGCAAAGAAAAAAAAAGGGAAACACAAATTGTAAACTTCATCCATTGTGTTCCTTTTATAGCAGCTGTTTTTTACTTTATTTCTACCCACTATTTTACAGATGGTGTTTATGTGCACCAGTTGCAAAGGAATTAATAACTAATATTAGAGACCTTTTAAGATGGATGGAATGTTAATCAAAGTTGTATACAGCACATGAGTTCTTTTTATTTTTTCAAATTTAAGAGCTATGTATCAAACAATATTTTAAACATACTGGCTTTGTCTCTCAAGATCCAAGATGTTGTGGTTTTGGGGCTTTGAATTTTTTTTTTGTTTGTTTGTTTGTTTTTGTTTTTTTTAAGGGAAAGGAATTGCTTTGTTTTGCAAAAGAACCCGGAGCTAATAGTTTTCAGCTATACATTGCATTTTGGTACCTTCCAGATAATCATTAATCCTAAAGCAGTGACCTGATATTCATTGCTAAAAATACCACAAAGAATGTTAATGAAATCTAAGAAATATCTAGGTTATCCACAGAGATCACAGCTCCTGGAATAAAAAGACAATAGTCTACATTAATTCATATTTAAGAATGAAAAAGAACTAAGAGTCTGTCTGCATGATTCCTGACAGGCAATGCCATCAAAAGCCTGTGAGAAAATGTTTATTTCTGTACTACCCCCTCATGTAAATATTACAAGGGAGGGGAAAGAATATTTTTAAGAAGTATCTGGGTGTGAAAAACTTATAGGGAAAGCTGCAGATGTGCAAAGTGAGACAGTCAAATTTGTCAAATTGATGTCAGAAATACAGAACTGCATTAGTTCCTTCAGTTATTTAAATACGTCACTGACACCACAGCAATGAAAAATCTCCTTAGGCCAGTGTTTGCTCCCTGCTGCATGACATCTGCCCCTAAATTTTCAAGGCAGTAAACAGAAATGTAGCTTTCTAGCTCTCACTACAGTCAAAAGAAATTTCTTCAGATCTGGAACCCAGTATTTCACAAAAAATTACCTAGACACCCTTATGCCTTTTGCGAGTGCTATACAGCATAATTAGGAACAGACTGTTATTAAACCAAAAACTTTATCTGTGTGACACATATTGTGCGTTTTCTTCTATTACATGACAGAACTGAGAGAGCAGATATTTTGCCTGTTTCAGTTACATGTTCAGGCCGTGGCTCACAGGGACAAATGCTTGCCTTGGATAATAATGAATGGTTCCATTGCAAAATAACTTCCACAATAGCAGTATAGTGTACACATTACTTCATATACCACAGAATAGTCACATATAGCTTTTCTCTTTGGTGAGAAGTTATCCATAGATTTAGCACCAAACATCCATACAATCATAGCACCAAACAAAGCAATTCTCTGCAGCTTATTTGAGTGTCAACATTATTGGTTGCTGCAAATTGAGGAGGGGAAAGAATGTACATACCTATACATACTTCTTACACCTCTGACAGTGACACATGAAGATAGAAACAGACAGGAAGGAAAAAAATTTGCAAGTGACTACAAACCACTCTGGAGAAATGGGAGCATCCTGGAGTTGACATGTGCATGTCAGCTTTTTTCTGGATGGATAATTGAGACTAGTCTGGTTCAGTAGTGTTTAATTGCCTAAACAGGAGGTAGTACTAGATCCATTTACATAACTCCAGACATTTAGCTGAGCTTTCCAGGAGATGAGTCTCATTGCCCCAGGAGCCATCACTTCTTGTTCAGAAAAGACCCATATCTAGGTCATGACTTGGGACAGCTCAGCATGCAGCTGCTGCTATTTATTTCCATTATGATACATTCAGTTACCTGAGTATTGTAAACTTCCTTGCTTCAGCAAGGTGGAATTAATCAGGGCACATCTTTAGGCATCTGAAAATAATTGAAAACCCATTCTTCCTAACTTGGGCTACAGTCACCTTCTGTAAGTCGTTGGTAGATATGTATACCTGCAATAAAATTAATGGGCTTTGAATGCCACAGATGGTCATTGCTATCAAACTCCACATTTTAAAAATTACTTGAAGTATAAAGCAAAGGCTAGGCTTAGTGACTCTTACTATAATCATCTTTAGGAAGCCTTCTGCAGCATACAAAATGGTTTTTTATAAATGGCAATGTAATGTCCTATATTTTCCCTTGTTCTTCTGTCCATCCTCTTTTCTTCAGGGTGACTTGGTTCTCCCATGAAGATTTTTCCAAATAATATCACCACATTTGTATTTATCTTTGAAAAACAAAGAGAAGAGCAATGAAGGGAAAGGGCTGATGAACTTTCAGTTAATTTTATTTTCATTCCAAAAGTTCATACTTCTGACTGTAAGTGAATAGCATAGTTTCAGTTAGATTTCTGTCACTTTGTGTTATGTTGTTCTGGTCTGAGGTAACATGACATGATCAAAATAAACATGAATTAATCAGACATATACATTTGCCTTTTATAATCTGACAGAGCAACTCTAATGCTATATTGAGAGAAAAGATACAGAGACACGAAAAATTTAAGCCACTTGATAGAATTTTTTTTTTTTTTTTAATTCTGAATCATTATTTTAAAGTTTTATAAACAGAGTTTGAAATATTATTTTATCAAGTCAAGGCTGTTTCTTGTTCATGCCTGTGCATATTTTTTTCAGGAAAAGTAATGAGAAAATGGATTAATTGCATTCTCTGTCACATAAATTTTGAAATCAGAAGAGGATTAACAGAAACATTTTCTGCTCTTAATATTCTGCACTTGAAAGAAATAAAAGCAGGATTCATAGACTGAAAGAAAGACATTTGGTTCTTCTGCAATTAATACTTTAAAGTAGTAACTACATATTCATTCTTCCAAGAAATGTTCACTTTAAATCACATAGTAAAGCGAGGGTATATAATGGTAGGTTTTAATACTGTAAAAATTATGTGATTTCTGGGAGAACCTGAAAATCATGTTTGTCCACTCAAAAGCAGGTTTACCAACACTAATCACACTCATGCCTTCTTTTATATTTCATCCATCAGTAAGAAGGTATCCATTGGAAATATTCTTGTCTCATGGTTTACACAAAGAAGAAAGCAGGAAACTCTCTGACAAACTGAAAGGGAGACAAATCACAGTCTGGGGCCATTGCATCCACTCAACAGAATACATTGTGCTTTAACCAACAGAGCATGAGCACACCCTGCTTTCCCATGCACCGCACTTCTCAAGATCAAAGAGTCTTGCCTATTGCATTTCAAATTAACATATTCGTTTGAAGGTTAAGCTATTATACTGATCATGTGCCTTTTCTTTTCTTGAAACCCTCTATGATACATATATATACACACACACACACACACACACATATATATATATGTATACACAACCATAAATAAACATGCACATTTGTATATGTGTGTTTCTTCTCAGTGCTTTTAGATAAGTATAAGCACAGAGGAACAGCAGCACATTTCAATATGTGCTGACTGAAAACAAATCAAAGGATGGAATTGACAAACTATTTAAATAAATCACAACATTCCCTTTTTAGTGAGCAAAATGTTTAAGTACAGCATGGATCTTGAAACACCCGATTTCCTTGAACAAAAAATGGGGACCCAATGACAGTACAGAGAGGCCGCTGCTTTTATAAGTGAACTGGAATGAATATGGCTGGCTTAGTTTTAGGCTACATCTGTGGAATAAGCATCTTGCCATTCACATATCTGTGGTTTCAGTACTTCTCAGGGAGTGAATAACTCCAAAACTCTAAGTACTGAACCTAAGTTTTTTTTTCTTTGCTCTCTAGAGTATTCATCCATAATTCTGCCAACTTGAACTGCATGGAGAAACAAGTAATTACAAATTACACTATAATTTAGCTTATATATGGGAAATATGGATCTGAAAGTAAATTTTCTAATCAAAGCATTACATTCTGAGCCAACAACAAATTAGTTTGATTAGTTATTGTGCAAACTGTTGGCCTAAGAAGCCATCTGTAAATAAAGACAATTCGAAAAATATTGGAGATTATAAACAGCCATAATGTTAACTTGCTTTTGCATTTTTTCATCATGTAGTGCCAATGTGACATTGTAGAATCTGCACAGTAACAGTGTATTATGAATATGTAAATATGCCAAATATTCTGTAAGCTCCAGTCTGGCATGTTGATAAAACACAAAGTTACTGCATGCTCTGAAACTGAGCATTAGCTCTTCACATTTGCTAACATTAATCCAAACTACTCCATGTACTGCAGCTTGAAAGATGTTCAATTAAAACTCATTCTGCCTGGTATAAATTACTATTATTACATTGTGAAAGAAAACCTGGAAATATCTGCTAACTTGTTATATGTGCACTGCCCTTACTCTCACCTCACCTCCCAGACAGCCATTTCAGAAAATTGCCTTTAGTTATTTAAAATTCTGTCATGAGCTGGTTTAAGCAAAACAATGAAAAGCTGAATACATGCATAATTTTTTGAGAATTTCATACTTTAAGCAACTGGATAATAACTGTTGGCAATAGCTGTATTTTGAACATTCATTTTTATTTCCAGGGTATTTACTTACACACAGGTGCACATACACACATACTTTATTAGACTGATGTTCATTGCTAAAGTCCATTGGTTTGTCTCAAACTATTTTAAGAACAATCAAATATGAAGTCACTTTCAGCTCTCAAGTCTCAGAAATAGAATTCATTCATCTATTACTTTGATGAGAAAAATACCCAACATGCTGTGTTGCAGTTACCCTCTCTCAGTTTCCTCAATTAGGTGAACTGTGTAGATGAGCTATCCAAACACAAATTCTGTTATTCTCAGACAAAAAAAAAGGACACATGTAATGTTGTTGTGCATTATTTGGGTTTATATTGTATTTCATTTTTATATTGGGTTTTGTAATGGTTTCTTCTGTACTCCCCTGTTCCCATGGAAAATGTGTCATCATATGATTTGTCCCTGCTTCTTTTCCCCACCCATCCTCCCACAATGGAATGTAATCCAACTCTGTTCCACTCCCACCTTATCCCTGACTGGGTAGGGGTTTGTCCCTGCCTGTAGCCCCTTCCCCCTGGGTAAAAGCCAGGAGACCACATGGAAAAAACCTCTTGGCTCTAGGGACGGGGACTGGACTGGGCACCGGACCCTGTGGGGTCAGGAACACAGGAGAAAGACTGAATAAAGCAGTGATTTCCCCCCGGACCAAGGACAGACTCTTGCCATCAATGGGGGCATGCTCTCTCTAAAGGAAAAGGCTCACAGCCACTCTGGGGTCTTTGGGACCCTGAGGGAAAATTTCTTCCAGCTGTGGTTTCACTCTCAAGCTAGCCGAGGCAAAAACAGAGCTGGGGCTCCAAGAGAGACACACAGCAATGTAAATATCTAAATGGTAGTCTCATCACAAAGATTTTTGATTGCTAAAACTGACATATTAGTAATATGAAAAGTTTAACTTTTGTATGAGCAGAGTTAATGTATGTTTGAAAGCACTAATTCAGAAAAGCTCTTGTAAATACTTATAAAACCAGACAAGTGTCACTATATTTTATTTCATAAAAATTATTCTAAGCCCCCTGAATTTCCAAATTAGAAAGGTCCTTAAATGCGTGTCTAACAGATATATAGGTAATTTTACTAGCATCCACTTGTACTTAATAGCAAGCATATGCCAGCCAACATTTTGTAAATTATGGCTGGCTCCTGGGAGTTTTGCATAGCTGAAGACCGAACAGTGGAATGAACACAATTGAAAACTTGGCAGCATTTTCAATGCCTTCACTCTCCAAACTCCCAATGATAGCTATAAAATCAAGCAGATTTTGCAATAGCATACAAGGACAGCAGTTTTGTATGCTGGATAAGATCTTTCATATATTTGAGTTCATATATCTGGTCTCCAAGGCTTTCAGGGACATCCGGCATCTTTGTCTGTTCCCTGGCTTGTAGGTTTTCTAGTACAACTTGAGAAATATCTGCTAGTGAAAGCCTAAGGAAAGGCTCTCTAGGCCATAGAAACCTATGCAACTGGCTAAAAATTGTTCATGTAGTCATGAGGTTAGTAGGATCTCAAGGGTGTTGCTGCAAGAGAGCTCTAGCTCAGATCTCATTGTGGTTTTGCCATGAATCTCCTGATCACTTATTTGTCAGAAGAGGCACCCTAGGATCATGGTTCCTGTGCTCAGCTTGCTGGCTGGAGGAGTCCTATTGAATCATACCTTATCTGGTCCATAGTAAGGCCTCCCAAGACCTTAAATGCCAACCACTGCACCCTACACATCCACTCCTTTTGCGCAACTATACTCTCTCATGCGGGCATAGCCTAAAATTGTCTAATTATTTTAGGGCATTAAGAGTTGTAGGCAGGCATCTTGATAGTTATTTTTTAAATTAATTTATTTATGAACTTTTAATTTTTTAAAGAGATAAGCAATGCACTACAGTTATCCTGCAATCGCTTTTCAACTTGGCACAATTTTTTTTACAGTTTGGTAGACTGACTTCAGGCTAATTCAAATATGAATCACATAAACCATGAAATTACCAAACTGAAAATTATGTATGTTATAATTTTAATGCAGAAGTTGGTAGATATGGACTAAAACCAAATGAACTCACGGAGCTTATTTCCCTAAGTGACTTCTATCACCTTGATGTGCTTAGTGCCATCCCTGCTGATTGCAAAATTTATTCTGTCCAGAAGAGCTGACTGATAAAAATTTCTAAAAAATCACAGCTCCAAAGACAATAAACCTCCCACTTACCCTGTAGTCATCTGGTTTCCCCATAAGAGATAGTACTTCTCTCAATTTACATTTTAATTACTTTTAAGTAATTTTGCAATTTGCAACTATCATACTAGATGACTAAGAGAGAAAAGTAGAAAACATTGTATCACATTTTGCAAAATGCCAAGCTAGCAGACCTAACCTTACAAATCTGAGCCTTGCTGTCAATTGGCATTACCCAAATCACAAGATGTTTGGACCATTAAAAGAAGATCTTCACTGCAATAATTTTCTTTTCTTCAACAAATGTACTCATACATCTCCTAAGAGTCAGACAGAGGAGATATGCTGTGAAACATATTAATGACTGGTTCTTTTTCCAGTATGATTTAATCACAAAAGAGAAAAAGACAACCACATAACCACAATCTTTGCAAATACAAAAAAAAAAAACCCAAAAAAAAAAACCACCAAACCAAACCAAAAAAGTAATTCAACCATTCATCACCAGGTTGCAATATTCTCCCCCTTTTTAATACAGGATTGTGTCCATTAATCTTTACCAATTAATATAGTGTCAGACAAAATTCCCTTCCAACTCAGAATATTCTGCAAGTCTGTGAAATATGCTTAGTATATGACAGATCCCTTCTAATTTAATTACTCTGTGTAACATTTTGAAATATGACTGAGTTGCTTATGAACCATTTGAATCATGGCCTGTACTTTTAAGACTTTCGCAAATTTCATCCTTTTGTATAAACTCCTTTCTGAAATGAAGGACAAAACATCTGCATTCTTTCACACACACAAAAAAATTCACTAGCATCACAAAGGACTGCATTATGCTCATCTTTTACTAGCAAAGGAGAAAAGAATTGGAAATCAATGAACCGAAACAAATCCATAGAGAAGGAAGCCTAAATGAGGGATAAAATAATGACAAGAGGCAAATCCTTAATCAATTTTGGTTCCTTCAAAGACTGATGCAAAGAAAAATAACATATTTGGGATAACTGAAAGGGAAAGGAAAACTGTACCTCTCTGACTACTACTCTCACCATCTTCTGTAACATCAGCATCTCATCTTGCAACACTGGTTCATGAAGTGAGCAGACCCAGCCAGAGATGGGAATACAGCCTGTATTGTCAACTTCAGTAGTGGATGCTACCTGGATGTAATACTTATGCTTTGCTGCCTTTTTCTCGTGTTTCTTTTGTATTTTTTATTATTAGAACCTAGTAGTTCTCAAAGTGTGCACAAAATTCTACCATGCATATCTCCATTAATTGAGAATTTTTTCAGTAACTGCTACACTAATGGTTTAACCCACCCCTCCTCCTTATACTTAGTCAGTTCACCACACTGCTTTGTATAACAAAGATAGCAATTGTAACATCTTGATGAAGACAGAATTAAACAGACTGCTCAACAGGTAAACTGTGTCTTATCTGGGGCATTGGAGGCATTAGGCATCATTATGTTATTTATTATCTTGTGCACATTGAAAGAAAGAGAAGTACTCTCCATTGATATTGAATGCATCAGTAAAGCAAACTATCTAAGTTTCGTAGACGGTAGCTGGCAGGAAATCTCACAACATCTTGGAAAAGGAAGACAAATACATGAGGGGTTTTTTCATTGTATATTGGCTCATATAACATATAAATTTTATAAATTTTATACTATCCAATGTCTGATTGCATTCTTTAGTTCAAGATATTAGAGCATGAAATACAGAAGAGGAAGAAATGCTAAAGAGAAGAACTAACTAAAATCCAATATGCAAGAAGCAGAGCAAAACAAAGAAAATCATGAAAACTTTGTACTCATATCTGAGAGCTTTCTATAGTGAATTGACACAGAGAAAACCTGTAGTTTAAAGGAAATCACAAGGTGATTCATTGATTTATTAATGTTATTAACCAGCAGTGAATGAATTACACATCAGGATCAGTAAAGCAAGAGGTAAAACCATTATGTTAACCACTTAGAAAGTTCAAGAAACAGCTAACAGTCCCTCTCCTCATTCACAGAGTCACTAATGGGCACAGACCCCCAAGTGACCAAATGCGTTACAAGTTGACCCCCTCATCCGCAAGTGCAGGTAACCCGACTGCATATTTCTGTGGGAGATGTACATGCTTCAGCCTTATGTGAAAGCCCACCATTTCCTACGGTACACTAACCCTCGTACTGGTGAGAAGGCAACTCCCATGTTTGAATCTCCCTCTACCATGAAGTCATTTGTTGTTAGGTCTTTCTTACTTACTTACTCTTAGAAAGAACACCACACCATCTCTCTCACCTCACCACCCCACCCCCATTTCAACCTAGTTCAAATCAACATTTTAGCCAGGGAGCATGCAAATTGAGTTGCATCTTTTTTAAGTTCTTCTTTAGTTTATTTCTTGTACCAGAGACAAAAAATAGGGATGAAAAATATTTTTTTGTCTCCTATAAAATATCTTGGAAATATCTCTTCATATTTCTACACCTATTTCAAGAGCAAGTAGGTTAGGATAAATAATTGTGGTAGGTTCATCTTGGCCAGCTGTCAAAACCCACCCTGAGTCATCTCTCTTCCCTCTTCCCTTTTCTGTCAAACAGGGAGAAACAGGAAGGAAGAGGAGAAGGTTTGTGTTTTTTGGGAAAAAAAAAAAAGATCAGGGAAAGCAAAAGCTGTTCATGCAAGCAAAGTAAAAATCATTCACTACAGATGTCCAGGAACTTCCTGGGAAGCAGGACCTCAATATGTGTAACCAACCATTGCTTGAGAAGACAAATGCCATAACCACAGATGTCCCCCCTTACTCCTCCTTTCCTTGATCTTTTATTGTTCAGCAGTATGTTACTGAATAGGTCAGTTTGGGCCATCTCTCCTGCCTCCTCACACTCCTCACAGCAGTCCTGTCCCCTCACAAACACTTGCTCATCCCCCTCCTAGTCTCCAGTGGTAGGGTGAACAGGGACGAGGCCATGATGCTGTGAAAACACTGTTGAGCAATAGCCGAAATTTTAACTGGTGTGTGAGCACTGCTGTTTTAGCCACAAATGGAAATCAAGCACCACATGGGCTGTTATGAAGAAAGTTACCCCCATTCCAACCTGACCCAGTACAGCAAATGAGCATGGATTTTTTTTTTCTGATGTATTGATAAATATCATGTTCACAGTAAATTGCAAGGGTTTTTAGTACTGAAACTGAAAAATAATGACACTCAATTATATTCTATTGAACGATTATTTACTTTCATTTATTTGGTGGAAACTATATGCACCAAATAAACACATGCCTCAAAAGTAACCCCACCAGCCAACCAACCAACTAACCAACCAAACAACACAAAAGACCAGGTTTAACATTGATGTACAGTATGATTGCACTGCATAAAACCAGTAGTGATCCTGGGACAATGATCAAGCCAGGCCTGATGGGAGGAATTCTGCTAAAGCAGAGAAAGCGTTATGTCTATGAAAAGAGAAGTGAAAACCAATGTACTTCAGGGATGCTTAAAAGGCAGGAAGAATTTCTAACTGCTTACCATCCAACCAATATTAGTATCAGAGAGTGGAATAATAACATTATATGAAGTAATCATGTCATGAACAAAATTGCAGAGTAGAATGGAGGAGATTGAGTTTCTTTCACATTTTCCTGGAAGCAAGCTTGTTGGGGTCAATTTGTAGATTTGACCCTGGCTAATGTTAGAAAAATATGACCTGTCTTTTTAATTCTTTCTATCACTGCTATTGTATGTGGTCATGGCAAATTCAAAAAAATATAACAGCTGGTTATCTCATTTTGTATTGAGACACCAGCAGAAAAGAAGAGAAGGAAGCTGAAGATGCAGCAGATAGTTCTAGAAGCAATGGGAGTGAAAAGAACTTCAGAAAATAACCATCTTACATAGTCACATAAGTGAGAATTAGAAGGACACTACAAAGTGTAGTAAAATATTTTATATTTTGTAATCTCTAAAAGCAGAGAAAAAAAAAAAGGTGACTTCCACAAATCAGCAGCATCACTGCCTCCCTCTGTATTTGTTTTTAATGATATTCAATATACAGGTGTTAAAATGTCTAATTTTTTACAAAGGTGTTATTCAAATGCAAAATCATCACACCAATAAAGAGTAGACCAAAAAAAAAAACAAAAAAAAAAAAACAAAAAAAAAAAACCAACCAACCAAACAAACAAAAACCACAAAACCCCTTATATTATAAAAATACAGTTTCATAGAATAACATAATAGCAAGGTAAAAAAATATTTTTTGATGCAAACATTCATCTAAAAACTAAACTAAGAAGTAGAGATAAGAAGTAAGCCATATCCAGATAACAAAATTCCATGACTATAAGGCATAATATGCTTTTATTAGGAGCAGAATACATCATCAGAAAACTAATGAGGCTTTTGTCTGTCTGCCAGAAAAGGGACTAAGTATGTTGCACTCAACTGGGCAAGGCTTAATAAAGATGGAATGTGAGACAAGGAATAAGGAGTCAATACCAAATGATCAGAAAAAAGAGAATGAGACAGGGAACAATGAAAACAAAATTTTAAGTAACAAGTATGTTGATAGACACATGTGACAAAGGACAAAGAAGGACAATGAGTCTCATTTATGGCATTATTAATTACAAGCTTCTGTGGAACCACTTCTCTGATTGTAGAAGTGTAATCGAGATCAGACCCTAGTCTAGGACAAGCATGCTCAGATTTGAAAATGTCAAAACATTTAATCATATAATAAAATTTACTTGGATTCCCTCATCACAGAAGCAAGTGGTTATGAAGAATTAAATTATTAATCTCCAAAAATTGATAAAATTAGACTAATTACATTATCTTTCTTTAAATAATATGTGGGACAGGGCACAGTGATGACAAATGAAGAACAGCTGTTCTAAATCTGCACAGAATAATCTTCTTTCTGCAAATAAAGGTCAAAGTCAAAGGTTAATTTCTGCATTGTTTGTAACCTGTTTTCTTTAGGTGAATGATCACAGATCCTACAAAGACTTTCTCCCTTCTGATTAAATCCATTTTAAATGGTTTTAACAGGAAACTTTTGATTACAAAGAACAATGAGAACTATTGCAACTGTAAAACCCACATACATCAGTCCGACATTTTTCATTTTTTTTATTCCTGGTTGTTGTTGTTGTTGTTTTTTACTTAAAAATCAGGATCACATAATAGGAAACATGGAAAAATACTATTAATATTACATCTCTGACATTTCTTATCCATCTAAAAATAGATACCATCCTTTATTTTGGTGAAATAAAAGGATTTTCCCACTTTAACGTCTCTAGAGAAAAGCAAAATTAAAGACCTCTGTCCAGCAGACCACTGGGGACAGACAAAATTACTGCTAGTAGAACTTATCTTCCTTACAGCTAAAAGTGTTTGATCTCCCAAAACAAAACTTTAAAGGCCTTGTAGAAAAGCCTCTTAACATCAAGGCAGATAAAAACCTCTGTTGCCAAAGCTTATATTTGCAGATGATTTTAAAAAACTGTGACAGTCCAGAAGCAAGATCAACTAAACAGAAAACTATTCTAGTGTGAATTTATTTTATATGTCTACTCACTTTTTGTAGAATCTAAAACATTCTCTAAGATATGATTTTTTTTTTTTTAATTTGCATTTTTACTGCAGTTTCTTGACAATTAAAACCATAGGTCTGTATGATGTCCAGATAACAGGATCTTTTTTAATAAAGTGCACTTCTTCCTTGCTACTCCAGCATGATAAAAGCATAATTTAAGTGACAATATAAATGAAAAGTAATAGAATGCATATATTTGATATTTTGTACATTTTTAATATTTACCTATGGAATGCATTGAATACAGTCCATAATAACGTTATTGTATCCATTATATTTCTCCCTCTTCTAGAATTTATTATATTTTTCTTCGTCCAAAAATCCCAGAAGCATTTCTTGCACTTGCACCGTTGTATTAGAGAAGCTAAAAGCTTTCCCAAAGAAAGGGAATGAAAGAAAAATAACAAATGTCTACAAAAACAAACAAAAACAAACAACCCCAAAATTTAGTCTTCTTTCTTTTTGATGAGCCCTAAAGACCATCTTTCTTCATTCTTATCATCAATGTCCCTTTAAGTCCATGTTTATACTTCTTTCTGCTTCTCCTTTCTCTATGGTAGATTTGTATTATATTAATATACTAATACAGTAGTAGTTTTATACTGTAGTGGGATGTAAAAAAGACACTGAATGATGAAACTTTTATTTTGTTTCATACATTAGGTTTTTTGCCTCAAAATTCATTTGTTGCCTAAGATTTTGTCCATGTCACACTCGAAATAGCCAGCTTTTGGCCTAAACATTTGTCCTGCGTGAGACCATTTGGCAGTCACAAGTTAAATGGCATTGTTCAGAAAATCCCTGAACCACTCTCAGGGATAATGCACACCTGTTATCTGTGGCTGCCTGCTTTTTCCATATATCAATCACCCCTCTATTTCTTCATACGATCTGGGCCTAAAAATTTGCCTTCTCTACCAATACTAACCACTTTACATTATTTGCTATGGGGAAGGCATATCCCATCAAGATTTTATATGAGAAATACTTTGGGAAGACATGGCTCCACCTTTTTCATAAGGATCTAGCAAGTAGAGTGCTTCAAGGTGAGGAAGTAGTTATTTCCATTCCAAGTGTGATGAAAGGAATCCTAAAACAACAGTACCTAGCAAGGTGAGCCTACATTGGGTGTCCCTTGCAGAAATACAGGCAAGAACTTAAACTTAATGAAACTAAAATAAAAATATGCAGAAGGAATATTCCTTTGTGAATCATAAAGGGCAAAGAACTCACTGCAAAACTAAGACACCTTGGTTTCTTATTTCCTTTCCCTTGGCATTGTTCAGAATTCTGTGAGGAAGTAATGGATTGAAAATAGAAGGAAGGGATAGAAAAATTTCTCTTTACATTTAACTTTGTTGAGTGGTAGAAAAATGCTCTCTCTCCATCATGATGCCTGCTGGAAATAAAGTGTTTTCACATTCTGCCTCCAGATCTCTCCAGGTAATAATATAGTATTTTCCAATGAAAACCTTTTTGAAGGAATTACTTTTCTTTACTCTATAGCTTCAAGTTTGGAAAAGTGGTTTCAAAATTTTGGAGACTCTAAATCTTAAGCTTCCTAGGAAATCTGTTCATAACTAGGGTGGCTAGAAAATAAAATAGTGGACAACTGTGAACCTGTAACAAATATTATGTGAAAAACAAACTACTCATAAACTGGGTGTCTATTAATAATGCACTGTATTAAATTAATCTAAACATCTCTGTATAAATTTAATTACAACATGATGATTAACTCTGTTGACACCTTATGTTATAGTAACTCTGGAGACATCTTCTGGAGGACAAAGTGACTTGAAAATTAGTATAATCGACTTGAAATGCTTGAAATACTTTCACATACAGAATTTAAAAGCATGCAAAGGTCGATACTTTCATTTGTACTGGTAATATTGTCATGTTTTCAGAGAAAAGTGCATCCTGTAATCAAGAGGAGTTGTGTACGTAAATGATTACATATAGATCTCATTTTTTAAAGCTTCCCAATATTATAACTAATAACTAATAAATGATAAATAAATAACTAATAACTATTGCAACTAATAGTTGCAATATATTTTATTGGCATATGTGTTTTCATACTCAATGAGTCATAATTATTCGTAAATAAAAGAGAAGAGGTAAGGAGGTGGTTATTTTAGTACAATTTATAATTCCCCAAACCAAAATGAATGGACAATTAAGTTAAATATGGAGTAAAACCCAGAAATTTAGGGCAATACATGTCTAATTTTTCTTTTGCCTTTTTTACTTTGTTTATTCTTTCAATATGTCATTCATTTTGTACATTATTTTTCTTTTTTTTGTCCCAAGATTTCTTATGCTAACATTTGACTTTAAAAGGTAACACTGAACTGACATTAACTGAATTAAAACTGAATGCTGTCAACAAATTGTCTTTGTCAAGCAGTTGTCTGAATAACTATGTAAAAATCTCAACTACCTCTTTGATGAGTACTGCATGTAAATAATTCAACATAGCCCTAATCCTTGAAACTATAAAGAGACGTGAGAAAGAGAAAACATAGTCTGGTTCAAAAACAAGCTAAGGGCAATATTATTGTATTCCTAAAGGGATAATATGATGTTGATGAACCTTAAACATGCTAGCAAGTTGTGAAAGCCTCTATATAATTTAGAGAGCTCTTATAAGGCTGTTATTTCCTTTGAACTGAATAAATATGTTTCTGCTATTCTGACACTTTATAGATATGACATGGACATTGAAGAATTATCAAGTACTGTAAATAAAAAAAAAATTCAATTCAGAAGTGTGTTCTGAAATCCATCAACACAGGGAAGTGTTGAAAGATTACTTTTTTGTCCAACATCTGCAAAATCACATTTAAAAGATACCGAGGAATTGCCTAATTAAATAAAGACTAAATACACAGGAGGAGGAGGAATCAAATGCTCTTTATATTTATTTTCATGTAATTCATAGAGGTCATTCAGATCACTCCCATAGGACACACCAAATTAGATGAACTCCTAGAATTTGCCTGAAGGTGGAAAAATAAGTGTCTTTTGCTAGTGTCTCTAGTGATAATACTTTCATTTTTTAGAAAAAAATGCTATTGTATTATCCAAGAAAAAGTTCCTATTGTATTATATTTTCTTTAAAATGGCAGAAACCACTGATAAAATAAAACAGAAGGGAGAATGGCCCTTTTCCACATATCTTAAAAAATAACAACTTGTGAAAACAAATACTTTTGTTGTTGTTTAATTCTATCCCTGGTCCTTATTGATCAGCTGATTAACATGCAAAAATGCCTTAATTTATTATTTTTCTTCTGATCTTCATCCTTTGCAGTGCCCCCCTGTCATCTTACAGGATGGAAAGTTATACCTTACATGATCTTAATATCATCCTATCTTTACATTACTGACTGCCAGATAAAATTTTACAGTCTGTAATTCAGTAGCCCTGCAGTGCCATTTGACAATGTTTTGCAAGTTTACCGGAACTGGAACAGATGTGAAAAGCAGAAATGTTCAAAAAAACATTTCAATGCCCCTTCTTTATCTAGGATTAATAGTACATATTTGCAAGCATAAGAAAATAGTCACCCTGTTCCTCTTAAATATTCAGTCACAGAATCACAGAAATAATTAGGTGGGAAAGAACTTCAGTGGGTCATCTGTGTCTTGAATTATGTAATCTAAGAATGTGTATTCTATTTCATTTGTTGAAAGCTGTTTTTTGGGAGATGCTTTATCCTTCTCTTGTACCTCCGGGGGGAGAGGGGCGGATGCCTTCTGATAATGGCCCAGCCATTAAAACCAGGTGGGGCAGTGTTTCTTATCTCTTTCACCACCCCTCCATCCTCCAGGGGGACATCTTCTGATAATGGGCCATTAGGGCCCACCAATGACATGACACATTCCATCATCCCATTGGGAGATGCTCCACATAGTGGAGGAGGAGCCAACTGTTCTGAGCTAGATAAAAACTGGGACTGAAGGACACAAGGTATCCTTTTCTTTCCACTGGATTCCTGGAGGAAGACTGGACCCATCTCACCATCACTGGACTTTCTACAGCACCATCTCTACTCCACAGAACCACATCTGTTACTCCAGGAGGACTTACTTGGACCACTTCCAACACCCTGTGTTGGAACACCCCAACCGGGTGCCAGGTCACATCCCTGACTGTGGATATTCTTTAGAGAGACCCAGATGACTGTCGATAGCAAAAGGCACAGAGCCTGCTCTCTGTCCAGGGGGATATCATGGCTTTATTCTTAGGGGTCCTGCCCCTGCCGGCCTGAGCTCAGTACTTAGCTCTATTCTTGTCCCCGTCCAGTGCCAGCAAGACGGAGCCCCCAGCCATCTGGGGGCTTTTTCCCAGGGGGGACGGGCCTAGAGGCAGGGTCAAGCCACTGCCCAATTAGGGATAAGGTGGGACTGGAACAGAGTTGGGTTACATTCCAGTGTGGGGGATGGGCAGGGCCGAGCAGGAACAAACCATGTTATACATGTTTCCAAGGGGAACAGGGGATACAATAGAAAAACATTACAAGCCCAATTTAAAAATGAAACACAATATAAACCCAATTGATGCATGGTAACACCTGACTCTGTCAGGGTTTTCCAGGATTTTTGTTTGCTTCCTTGCTTGTTTTTTTGCACTACTATATTTGTATTTTTTTTTTTAATTTTATTTTTTAATATTCCTAGTAAAGAACTGTTAATCCTATTTCCCATATCTTTGCCTGAAAGCCCCTAATTGCAAAACTATAATAATTTGGAGGGAAGGGGTTTACATTCTCCATTCCAAAGGAGGCTCTAGCTTTTCCTTGGCAGACAACTGTCTTTCAAAACCAAGACAATCTGGTACAAGATCTCTGCCCAAGCAGGGCTGTCCCAGACCATGGGGCACAGGATTGCAACCAGATGGTTCTTGAGTGCATCCAGTGAGGGAGACTCCACAACCTCTCTGGGTAATCTGTTCCAGTGCTCAGTACTGTTCCACAGTAAAGAAGTTCTTCCTCATATTCAGGTGGAACTTCCTGTGCATCAGTTTCTGCTTATTACCTCATGTCCTATTCCTTGTCATCACTGAGAAAAACCTGGCTCCATGCTCTTGGCACTGTTCCTTCAGATATTGTCTTGGTTTGAAAGACAGGTGTCTGCAAAGGAAAGCTAGAGCCTCCCTTGAAATGGAGAATGTAAACCCCCTCCCTCCAAATTATTATAATTTTGAAATTAAGGGCTCTCAGGCAAAGATATGAGAATAGGAATAACAGTTCTTTACCAGTATGTATAAATAAAGAAAAAAATTACAATTTAATATGAAAATTAAAAATAAAATTTGATAATAAAAAACACTGACAGAGTCAGAATACAACCTGACATCCTGGTGGTCAGGGTGTAGGTAGTAGTTTGAATAAATGGTGGCTGCAGTCCTCCTGGAGTGACAGATGTGGTTCTGTTGAAGCAATGAACCTGTAGAAGAGTGTAGATTTCCTCTGAAGGTCCAGTGGTGTAAATGGGTCTGGTCATCTGGCAGAAAAAGGCTGATTGTGGTGTTCCAAAATCTCAGATTACATCCAGATAGGAACGCTTGGCTCCTCCCCCTTGGTGGAGCATCTCACAGTGGGATGATGTAATTTTACCAGTCAGTCAGTAAGACTCAATGGCCCATTAACAGAAGATATACCTGTGGAGAGAGGATGGGTTGTGGAAGAGATAAAGATCACTACCCTATCTGGTTTTAACATATGGTAAAAGAATACATACTTTTTGGTTACATTTTGCATTGCACTCTAAGACAAATACTTATGCACATTAGTGAGGTCCCCTGCCATCTCTTCTAAAGACTGAACAGGCCCAACTTCAACAGGATTAGTGCTTATTAACATTCAGGTAATCTACAATCTTGCACACAGAGACCAATAATAAATAAACAAGATGACCAAACCCGGCTTTACATGTAGATATCTCTTCATAAGGTTAATCTTTATTACGAAGTAAGATAAAGTAAAAAAATAAACCTAATCAGTAAACTCAGTTTAACTGTTTAAAAGGTACAACATCATACATATCTCACAAACTCACAGGGTAGTCAAGGTTGGAAGAGACCTTGAAGACCATCAAGTTAACTGTTGACCCAGCACTGACACTACAACCCATAAATCACTAAAACATATCACCCAGTACCAGATCTAGACACTTCTTAAACACCTCCAGGGATGGTGAGATGGTAACTCCACCACCTCCCTAGGCAACCTGTTCCAATGCCTGACCACTGAATTGGATTTTTTTTTTTTTTTTAATATCTAGTTTAAATCTCCCCTGTCTCATCTTAAGGCCATTTCCTCTGTTCTTCTCACTGCAGACATGGTAGAAGATAGCAATGCCCACCTCATTATAAGATAACTGTAGTTACTAAGTACTTGTAGAGAGTGATGAGATTCCTCCTGAGCCTCCTCTTCTTGAGACTAAACAGACTGATTTCTCAGCTGCTCCTCCTAAGAGTTTCCTAGCCCTTTCATGAGCCTTGTTGCCCTTTGTTGGACACACTCCAACACCTCAATGTCCTTTGTAAAATGAAGTAGCCAGAATCAAACACAATACATGAGATGCAGCCTCACCAATGCCAAGTAGAGGACAATGATCACTTCCCTAGTCCTGACTACACTATTCTTGATACAGGCCAAGATGCCACTGACCTTTTTGGCCACCTGGCCACAGTGCTGGCTTATAACAAGCTGTCAACCAGTATCCCCAAGTCCCTTTCTGCTGAACAGCTCTCAAGCCACTCTGACTTGGCTTGCCAGGGAAATCTCCCAAGCTAGTTCTTTCTCTCCGAAGGCCACGCCAGGTGTGGCCATTCCTGGGACTGCAGCTTTGGTCCAAGTGATAGTACTGAGCGGGGCTGTCCCTGCTCCAATGGCAGCTGGTGATACAGCATCTAGGATCAGGGTGAAGAACAGGGCTGAGCTTCTCGTGTGCTTCTCAAAGGATTTTATTCCCCAAGGGAGGCAGTGATGAAAAAATCAAAAATCCATGTTCTGCACAGTCTTTTAAATGGGGGACGTACACAGGGAGGCTACAATTCTTCAACCAATCAGGAATACAACAGGGAGAAGATTAAGGAGGGGCTCAAAGTATGATAACCAATAGGAAAGAAAATGGGAGTGGAAAGGGTCACAATGGGGCTTCGTGGAATAGGGGAATACCCGTGAGGGGTTTAGACAGGGGGTTGGGACAAGGACTGACA
This sequence comes from Hirundo rustica, assembly GCF_015227805.2. Taxonomy (NCBI): domain Eukaryota; kingdom Metazoa; phylum Chordata; class Aves; order Passeriformes; family Hirundinidae; genus Hirundo; species Hirundo rustica. Next base: position 80,644,355 of record NC_053450.1, on the reverse strand, counting down.
GGGAACTTTCCAGAACCAAGGACAGGGAATAGGGAGAATTGACATTTTGTAAATGAGGTAACAGGTATGTCTAGGGAGTGATGGACAATTGGGCAAGGGAGGAGAAAACTTGGACAATACCAAACACATCAGGGGGGAAAAAGGGATGATCCATTGGGAGAAAAACTTCACAACTTAACAAAAACACACCACCACACCAGTACTCCCGCAGCAAGTAGCATTTCATGGAGTTGCTGTGGCCCAACTGCAGGACCCTGCACTTTGCCGTATTGAATTTCCCTAATTTGTCAGTTGTCTTTAGCCCATTGATTGAATTTGACCAGGTCTCTCTGCAGAGCCTTCCTACCCTCAAGCAGACCAACATGCCAACCCAATTTAGTGTCTGCAAATTTACTGAGTGGGCACTTGATCCCCATGTCCAGATCATCAATAAAGACTGAAAACATGACCAGCCCCAAAATAGCCCTGGGGAACACCACTAGTGGCCAGTAGAGATTTAGTTCCATTCTCCACAGCTCATTAGGCCCAACCATCCAGCCAGCTTCTTAACCGTCAAAGAGTCCACCCATAAAGTTTTTCTAACAGGGAGGTGGTGTCAAATGCTTTACGCAATTCCAGGTAGAACACATCCACAACTTTCCTCGTCTACCAAGCAGGTCACCTTGCCATGGAAGGAGATCAGATGGATTAAGCAGGACTTGCCTTTCATAAATCCACATTGGTTGGGCTCAATCCCCTGGTGGTCACAGCACGTGCCATGTAATGGCACTCAGGATGATCTCTTCTATAACCTTGCCCAGGACCAAGGTTCGGCCGACAGGCTGTAGTTCCCTGGATCATTCTTCCAACCAATCTTCTTATAGATGGGCATTATATTTGCCAATTTCTAGTCAGCTGGAACTTCTCCAGTAAACAAGGGGTGCTGGTTTATGTTCTCTTGCTATTTTTTTTCCTTTTTTTTTTTTTTTTTTTTTTTTTTTTTAATTTACATTGAAGATAGCTCTTTATGGAAAAGACTCCTAAGTATGTTATTTCAAATATCACTAATAACTTATTTCATAGAGTCTAAGCCCCAGCATACTTTTTTCTGTGAACTTATTTGAGAGAAAAAAATTATAAATACAGGCATAAAATAAATACAAATATAAATGTTGTAATGATTTTACTTAGATGTGTCACAGATTTTTTTTTGTCTTTTTGAAATGAAATGAGCTGATATTGTCTTGTAATGACTCTGCATTTTGACTTTTAATTAAAATGTACTGTGATATAGGATAAATGCTATATTAAAAAAAAAAAAACAAAAAAAAAACAAAAAAAAACCACCCTACTTTTTCTGTTCAATTTAATTTTCTAGAAAATTCTGAAATTTTCAAGGTGTATTCCAAAACAAATTAAATGAAAATATCAAATGCTAAACCTGCTAAATTGCTCTTTCACTCTAATGTTTTATGATAAATTAAAAGGAACAAAACCAGCAAAGACCAAAGATCTACTAATAGAAATGCAGTGTTCAGTCCAATCAAAGAATGCTTTCATCAAGGTGTCTGTGAATAGGTGGTTTTAAATAGCATAGATATAAAATTTTAATTGCACCTGAAAATCATGAACAACATATTTATTTTAGTGAAGAAAAATGTATGCTCAAATGCATAATTCACTCATTTAATTGCCTATATTTCCATTTAGACATATATTTATTTAAAATATTTCCACTGTCCCAGTGAATATATCACCAAACCTATGCTTATTGCCTTTCAGTATGATACACAGTTTTTGGTATAGTCTCCTGAGGGGACAAGAAAGATGGCTTTGATGTCAACTTCAGTGATTCCTCAGTATCAAAGGCAAGGAAAATTAATGATAACAGTGAAAGAAACTGCAAAAAAACAGTCTAAAGACCTGAATTTCACATTCTCTAAGAATATGCCTTATAGGATTGCCTCTCTGAATATCACTGCTAGTTAAAAAGTAACTTGATAGTTTGCTTCTTTTATGTAGCAAGAAATATACCCTTTTATGCTGGCTCTGTTGCTAATGGGTAGCCTTTGAGCAACTGAGAAGATATTCACAGTTTGTGATTTAAATTTTAGCTTGATGAAATGCTAAGAAGAGTGCTAAGAAAAGTGCTAAGAATTAAAGATTTAGGAAAAAACAAACAAACAAACAAACAAACTAACTAACTAACTAACTAACTAACATCAACAAAAAACCCACAACAAAACCACCTAGTAAGTTACCATATTTTTTGAGTTGCAAACTGCTTCAGCTTTTGCCCCAAAGAATTTATGCAACTGTATGGAATGAATGGGTTTCAAAGTGAAAAAAACATTATGGAGTTCCTTTCTGGTATAAGCATATAATGTTTTTACAGCAGACATTGTGGGGGGGGAAAAAAAAAAAAAATCCTAACACCTCCCCCCCCACCCACCCACACAAAATTATGTGAACTAACTGGTAAAAAAACAACAAAAAAAAACCCAAAAAAACAACCAAAAAAACAACCAACCAACCAACCACCAAACAACAACAATAACAACAAAACAAACAAACAAACAACCCAAAAAAACCCTACCCCCAAACTAGTTTGTTCAGAGAAAAGGACCAGTGAAGACAAATTCAAACACATCAAAAGTTCTGGAATGTTTCAATCAATGTTGGTATTGCTGGGGAAAAAAACAACAATAATGTCAGATGTTGTTAAATTGTAGTAGTTAATAAAGGAAAGCTAAGTGGTCTGTGTTTCTGTATCTTTTGGAGTTCTCTAATATGATCAAGAGGGTTTTTTTGTTTTTTTTTTTTTTTTTCCTTGTGGGAAATAACCTAGCATATGTTACACTGTTTGGAAGTAAGTTACCACACCTGAAAGACAGGATGGCTTCCAGAGGAACCTTGACAACCTCAATATACCCAGAAAACCAACAGTCCTTGCCTGCATCAAAAGAAATGTGGCCAGCACAGGTTGAGGAAAGTGATTCTGCCCCTCTGCTCTGCTCTGCTCTGATGAGACCCACTGCAGTGCTCCATTCAGCTCTGGGGCCCCCTGAAAAGGAAGGCCATTGACCTTTTGGAACAAGTACAGAGAAGGCCACCAAGGTAGTCAGTGATGGAGCACTATTCCTTCAAGAAAAGGCTGAGTTTATTCATCCTGGAAAAGAGGCAGCTTTGGGGTGACCTAATTACTTCTTTCCAGTGCCCAAAGGGAAGCTACAAGAAAGATGGAGAGGGACTTTTTAAAAGACCAGGTAGTAACTGGACAGCAGGAATGTCTTCAAAGTGGAAGAGAGTAGGTTTAGATTAGGCATAGGTTTAGGAAGAAATTCTTTACTGTGGGGTTGGTGATGCGTTGGAAGAAGTTGCCCAGAAAAACTATGAACACCCCATCCCCGAAGGTGTTCAAGGCCAGGATTGAGCTCTGAATAACTTGGTCAAGTGAAAAGTGTCCCTGGCTAAGGCAAGGGGATTGGAATTAGAGGAACTTTATGGTACCTTCCAACCCAGATCATTCTATGATTCTGCATGATGGTGTGATTCTGTGAAGTTACTTATGTAGACTGCAGTTTAGAGTATACAGCGTATATAAACACAGCTCCAACCAAAGGGACAGATTAAAACACCAGTAACATTTGAAAATTAATCATAGTGCTTTGCTGCTTGGCTAGGTTCCTTTCACAGTCAAACAAAATCTGGGTACACTTTTCAGCCCATCACTGACTCCCTCCCTGTGAGGGAGTTCTGCTTGGTCTTTGTTTGCTTCCAGCAGAAACTATTAACAAGAGTTCATTTCAGCTGCTAGTTATCAACAGTTGGCAGTGCTTTAATTGTCTGACATACAGACACATGGGATAATGGCATTTCTAATTTAATGGCTTTTTGCCTGCTCTCTGAAAGAACTCTCCAAGTCTTACTGAACACATTAGTATTAAGGCAGCATGTTTGGCATTTATCTTGCTTGATGATGAACAACAGGGAAGAGCACTCTCTGTTTCTTTTGATAAAATTCTACAAAGCAAAATTTGAAAAGAAAATAATTCAGTTGAAGAGCTTTCAAAGAGAAGTAAACAAAATATGAAGAAAGACTTGGAAACTGCCTTTGGACGCCTTTGAAGATAAGTACTATTTTTGTCCTAAAAAGTCTAAGAAAGAAGACAGAAGCTTTTATAATCTCATTTCATTATAAATTCATCAAGACATTAATGTAGAATGGTGCCTGTAATCTCTTAATTCATTTAACTCAGAGTCCCACCCACTACAAATTCATAAAATGAAACAACAGCAACAACAAGATGTTAATAGTACTGTGATGGCAAATGGCAGACAATATTAATTCTACCTACAGAAGTGTAGATGCAAGGCTGTTCTTGCACAGCAAAAATGTATTGTCAGATAGTACACGGAATGTCAGGAACACAGAATAACTTATGTTGGAAAAGACCTCCAGAGGTCAACCAGTCCAATTACTCCCTTGTAAGGTCATAACAAAAATAATCTGATCAGACGACTCAGAAACAGATCCAGGATTCTTGAACACTTACAAGGACAGAAACTACATTTTTTCTCTCAGCATCTGTTACAGTGTTTTATCCCCCATCATGGCAGAGTGAAACAATGCTTCTATCTTATCTGGATTTCCTGTGTTCAAGTTTGTTTTACCTGTTATGTTCTGTCTATTCACTCTGCACTTTGAAACTGACTCCGTGTATCTTCTGATCAGGTATTTACAGACAACAGTAAGATTTCCTGTTCACCAACTATTCCTCTGTTGAGCAGAAAATTTACCTCAGCCAATTCCACTTCCATCCTGTGCTCAAACCTCCAGCCATCCCACTGGGCTTCTGCTGTACTCACTCCATTATATCTATCTTTCTTTTTTTTGTGCTGAGTAGGCACAATACCCCATATTTAACCACACGACTGCCAAATAGAGGAGAAAAATAATTTCTCTGGACTTTTGGTGCATAAGCCCTTGTTAAAAAGATCAGGATGTGACTGGCCACCTGTTTTGCAAGGGCACATTTCTGGTGGCAGGTGTCAGAAGAAGAGACAATCTACTCACAAAATGGAAAATTTAAGGGGCTAATTTTTTAATGTATGTTGTATACAAAAAAGCTCACTTAAAGTTAGTATCCATTCTCTTGAAAACCTGTGTAATATGACCTTAAGCAAGTAAGAATTACACAGCATTAATTTAAAAATATCAAATTCCTAAGAACGTATGATGCCCATTCTTCCTGTTATTGATGTCAAACCTCTGAATACTAGAAACATAAATGAGACCTTAAGAATTCAATAGGGAATCACAACAGAATGATAAGACAAGTACAGTTAGGCATAAAGGAATGATTTTTGCAGCTTGTCCACAGTTCAGGAACACAGTTATGTTAAGTCAAGAACAGTAACTGTAGCATTAATAATAAAATAATATTTGTACCAGGAGAGAAAGAAGTCTCTATACTTCTTTAAAGTTATGTATCTTCCTGTATAGTTTAGTGGGAAGAGTTCTATTCACACAGCTGGAGCTCAGTTCCCCGCTGAAGGTGAATCCCATGGACACAGAACAACTATTCGTTATGTAGTTTCCAAACTAACAGATGAGAGGCATAAAAATATCAAAATGTTAATATTTTTATCGTTTCATGTTCTGTCTCTTTTACATTAACATGAAATACATCAACATTTTTGGAGTTCTTTGGCCAGCTATAGTGGTCCTCTTTTGAAAACAAGAAAATACTTTTCTTAAACTGATTCTAACAGTCAGTACTGTTAGAAGCCTTTTGGTATTAAATGAAGAATATTGAAAAAAGATTAGGACTTTTCACAGAAGCTAAGCTGATCCAGAGAGACTAGTGTTAATGAAGTAAATAATGATTTTTTTTGAAAAGGCAGCTGGGCTCCACCATGTGAATGTTTTGATCCAGCCTTTCTTAAAAAAAAACCCCTGTTGCTCTGTGTATTTCTAGAGCATAACCATATAGAGTTAACTTGTTGAATAAATAACTGCTTTGTAGGTTCTCTTGGCCAATTGATTATTTATTCTAAGCAAGGGAAAAGAGCACAAACAGGAACAAAATTTTTCACTTCCAAATATGTGGATCATCCATATCTTATCAGTGTTTTAATCATGTGTTCCTTCTACCTTAAAATAAAACTGTTTACTGCTGCATCATAGACTTTCCACTGGGGGGAAAAAAAAAAAAAAAAAAAAAAAAAAAAAAAAAAAAAAAAAAAAGGAAACTTTTTCCTGTAGTCTTAAGTCTTTCTGGTATTTTATTTGTTTTATCTCATTTTTATGACCTAAGTCAAGGTGTAAAGTCTTTACAAAGTTTTGAAAGCATCATCAGTCTTAGCTCCTACACTAAGCCACATCTTGCTCTAAGCTTGGTAACAGAACAAAATTCAGGTTTAAGATTACATTCAAGGCCTTTCAACTTAAAGGCAGATACAGAGTCATAATGAACAAAAAATACATGACTTGTAATCAGTAGGCATCAATCTAATAGTCAGTTTAAGTATGAGGCAAAAGGAATGCAGAGCCATTGCAGTAAGTGAACTGAAGTCACTTGATGAAAGAGATAAGATTGGAAAAATTCTGCTTTGCTGCAGGACACAAGTAGGAAAAACTGCATTTGGCATTGTCAAAGTAAAAAGTGTAAGAATGTGAGACAACATTCTTGAGAAACATGGGAAGGGTTAGGAGGGGCTTTGCCTTTGGTACCCTATGGAAAAACACCTCTGAGACTTTTGTCAAAACATCTCACATGGAGAACAGGCTTGATTTTCAGGTTTTTGTAATAGAATATACTGACCTGTGGCTAGTCTCTCTCTCTCTGAGCCCTGGCTGGCTCGAGAGACAAACCTCAGTTGGAAGGATTTTTTCCTCAGGGCCCAAAGACCCCAGGAGCAGCTGAGAACCTTTTGCTTTAGAGAGAGAGATCAGGTTCCCATCGATGGCAAAGGAAGGTCTGCACTTGATCTGGGGGGAAATCAGGGCTTTATTCAGTCTTTCTTCTGTGGCCCTGCCCCGATCTGGGTCAGAAGCCCCTTCCCTGTCCCTGAGCCAAGAGAGATTTCCACGTGCTTTTCTGGTTTATATCCAGGGGAAGGGGCTAAATGTGGGGACAAGCTAATACCCAATCAGGGATAAGGTGGGAGTAGAACAGAGTTGGATTACATTCCAGGAAGGGAACAATGTGTGAGAATGGGCAGGGAAAAGGGGCAGGGACAAACCTCAGCATGATACATTTTCCAGGGGAACAGGGAAGTACAGAAGAAACCAAATACAAAACCCAATATAAAAATGAAATAAAATATAAACCCAAATAATACACAGCAACACTGACCTGTTAAAAAGTGTGGTTGGGGAAAAAGTAGGTAACATGTAAAGCATGGAAAAGTAACAAAAGTTTTCCTTCATTCATACTGAGTATGATCTCTTGGGTAGATACTCTGGAGATGTCACAGAACAGGCTGGAGATGTCCTGTAGAGAGAGGACAGGTTAGGGACAATGGCATAGGCCGGTAAAATAACATTTGATCCTTTAATCCTTTTTCTTCTATTTTGCTGTTTACTGATGGCACTCACTTGAACTTGTCACTACGGGCAAATTTTCATGATACAGAGAGTTCTTTTAAGATCTGGAAGCCTCCCTTGTCTTCCATTTCCCTACTGCAACAATATGTTGAAAACATGATACTACGTGTCCTTAACAGCTTGAAATTGTGAGTAATGTTATTGGAAAGTAATTTACCTACAGTACAGGGTATGATTCCTAGTATAACTTCTGTGGTTTGCTTCAAGATTTTTCCCCATCCCTAATGTAATATTCATTTAAATCCACAGGTAAAAATGTGTTGTGTTATACTAAATTTAAGAAAATAGGGTTTATCTATGACTGTTTGTAGCAGTGTACTAAGCTTTTTAAAAAGTCATGTATATATGACAGGAGGGATAATAACAATGTCAATGCTGAGGACTTTTCATAACAACTTCTGGCAGCCATCTCTGTTATCAAAGGTAAAAGAATCCCAGTCAAGGACTAGTAAGTAATTTATGACTGCAATTCAACTCCATTCAAATAAAAAAGAAAGCCCTTGATATGAACCTCTCATTATATATTATTTAAAAATAATTTAATATTTCTTATAAGGTATAATATTATGTCAACTCAATATTAAATCTTCTACAATATTTGCTATATAATTATAATAGTATATAATGTTTTTATTATGGCATGCTTTTATTTATACATTTGGAATTTTACAATGAAACATGAAGTTTCACCTGAATACTGCAATATTTACTCATGTAAGAATGCTACAGGTAAAATATTAATACAAAAGAATGTCCTGTCCTTGATAGCAGAATATGTTCTTGTCCAATACTATTTGTTTGTTCAGTTCGAGAATTCTTAAATTATTTTTTAGGAGAAGCTATACCAAGAAACACCTGGAAAACAAGATATTTTGCACAGGTTTCTCAACAAGAAATCTTAAGGACAACAAGATGACTATGAATAAAGAGGTAAAAGAGTAAATTAATGTTTAAATTTTGTCTTATTAATAAGAGGTGACAGGAGCATATTATGCTACTAGGTGAAGTTTCAGATTTTTACTGTACAGTTTGATTTCTTAGAGATTTATATAAGAAAATTAAAATAGTATGTGACAGATTTATTTTTTTTTACTGTTTCCTCTGCATACACAGATCAAAGAAAGCTGGATAGAGATTTGTTGTATTTGGCATCTTAACAAAAATTCTGAATGTTTATATTATTTAATCAACTTCTTAGTTCTGCTAGTATTTTAACCACCAAAAATAGCAATTTATATCTCCAAGTAAATGAAAATTTTAACTGGAAATTAAATAGAAAAATATAGACATGACACTAATGAATTAATAGATGAATATATTAGAGAGGAATGTCAGTGAAATCACTCCAGTTTATGTTTTGTCAGCATGCCCATTTTCAGAGGCATATGACATAGCAATAAAATTCTACCTGACAACTTTCTAACCAGTCAGATAAGGAACACCTGGATTTTGATTTTCTGGCAATTAAAAATATAGAACTGTAAAAAGTTTGCATTTATCAAAATAAATTTATACGAAGAAATATTTCATGTATAACAGTAAAATTCAGTATTATTCTTTTAAGAAACCAACTGAAGTCAATCAGGGATACATTTGGAGTTCAATTTCAATGTTTTTGTTATGCTAATGTGAAACAATAATATGTTGAGAAAAAGACAGCTCAGTAAACAAGAATGCAAAGTCACTGTTAGGTTCCTTCTATTTTCCAGAAGCTGTAACTTCTCTAAGTGCTTTACAGACAGAAAAAAGTTGAGATTCTTGACCTGGAGAATTTTGATTTTTTTTTTTTTTCTTCTTTATATAGGAATTATTGATCAGAGGAAAGACTGGAAGAAGAAGCTTAAGAAAAGTGAAATGTTGAGTTAATATAGTGATAGCATGGGTGCATCTATTCATTATTTTGTGTTTGCTTGTTTTTATTATATCTTGTATTCCAGAGTGAGCTTTAGGGCAATTGTCATTTTTATTAAGAAAATACCCCTGAGGAAGTTTATTTTAAATTGCTCTCATCAAATGTGGGCTTATGCTTTGAAGTTTTCATCACAGTTACAAGACATCAGTCTTGTAAGGTTCAGGTCTTTAAGGATGCCAAAAAGATTCTTACAACTAGTGTAGGAAGGAACTCGATTCTGTAAGTACTTATGCAGATCTTTGTAGTCCTTTAAGTTGACAACTAAAGTAATATGCCATTGGATTACTTTGCAAACTTAGTTTCATGGGGTGGAAAGTAATAGAAAGAAAACTTTTGCCTGAAAATTATTTAGTGAGTTTTTAGGATGAGATTATTTTTTTACCGATTATAACATTTATATAATCAAACTGTAAGCATGAATAGAATCTTTGCTCTAATATTATCTCAAAGTATTTTTACATATAATTTTCTGCCCAGTTACATTATTCCTTCCTGTGAGGTCAATGCAATTTGCAATGATATCAACAGCAAAACTTCCTGAGTATAAACCTGGAGGGCTGGGATCACTAACATTGGCAGGGGACTCAGCCATAACTCCATCAATGATGGACACTATTGTCTTCTTTACTCACCCTTTGTTCTGTTAGCAAAAGGCACCATGTGACATACCTTCAACTTCTCTTTTAGCATGCAATGTCAAATAAACTATATAACTCAGGTTGCTAGAAGCTGAAATGCTGGTCTTACTAAGGGTATCCCTTTTTTCAGTTTAAGTAAGAAGTTACAGAAATTTAATTTCATTTAAATTAAGATCATATGCCATTCCTATGCTTCTAAACAAATGATGTTTTCATTAGTTGTAAATGCAGAACTGGGGGAGTGGGGATTTTTTTTTTCCAATTCTTCTTGAGCAGTGCATATTAAATTCTTTGTTAGTATAGAAGTATTAGAGAGCATAAATGCCTTAGAACAGCAGTTTGGCAAAATCTTCTTAGGGTTTCTGACTATATTGTTCTAATGCAATTATTGCTAAAATTTCATCATTCAGATGCAGGATTATAACAACTGATTGTAAAGGAGGAAAAGACAAAAAAATACCAAGGAACAATCTTTGCACAGTGAGAAATTAGCCTTTGTGGTCAGCACATTACCTATTCATTTAAGCATCAACTTTTATGCTTTTTGAAACAAGAAACTTTCATACTGATCTGTGATGACTTCTTTGATTAATTCAATAAAGAACAACACATTTAAGTAGATGGACATTAGGAAGTGAAACTTAAAAATGCAGTAAAATATATGTGCAGTCTTGAAGAGGAATGAAAACCTTTATTCCAGAAGAAAATTCATTAATTAACAAACAAACATAGCAAAGATAGAATGAGCAATTTTTTCCTTTTTTCCTCAGACACAAATTAATTTCTGGCTAGCAAGAAAATATAGTCTCACTCATGCTTTTAATTTGCAGATTATAAAAGAGATTAGGGGTTAAATCTGTTTCTTCATTTTGGTAAAATTTGTATTTTCTCTGTGTGCATTTAACATGCAAGGAAGAAAATAGCAATAGCTTTTGTCTCCTCAAGTTCAGGGAAGATTCTCTTCAAGATTTCCTTTGAAATACATTCTTTTTTTGAATATAATTCTGAAGCACATTGCTTACTTTTTTTCTGAAAAGCCCAAGTCTCTGACCAAAGTACTAAATGTTTTACCTTGGGAGGAATATAGATTGTCTTGACATTTAACTATATTATGTTCTTCTACAGATGAATGAACTATTATAACATCTTCCACCTAGTAAATGACAAGTTGACATTTTCTTTTAGATAAGTACAAACACATATTTTCTAATAACTATTTAGGGATAGAACTGTTTGTTTTCAAAAAATTTTTTTTTTTTTTTTTGTTACCATCTTAGACATTTCACTTAGAAAGAATTAACTTTTGAGAGTTACTCCCCCTGGAACTAGTAAGAATAAAACAAAGTAATACAGTAAAGTTTGTGCTCATTCAAGTCTTGATAAAGAAGTAGTCAAGTCAGTAAGTAAAAAGAAATTGTTTGCTGAACATATTGAGACATACAGTGAGATATTCAGACAAAGCTTAAAAGTCTTGAGTGTTGTGTTTTTTGGTTTTTTTTCTTCCCCTTTTAAAATATTGCTTGTCTTTTTAATTTCCAGCTCAAGGCTTCTGTTAAAGCACCAACCATATAAAATCAGCTGCCAGCAAGAAACTTGCCTAAATCTTTGATTCTGTCCTTAAATTCCACACGTTTACAAACATTGCAGCATGGCAGACATACTATTATCAGTCACTATTCATAGTTTCTGCAGTGTCTGGGCAGAGCAAACTTAAACAAAGATGAAAATATAACATTAATTCTGCCTGGGCTAACTCAGTGTCTAAAAGTCAAACCTTAGGTCTTTTGAAAAGTAGTTGCATTTCAACAGCTTCTATTACTGGGTTTCTGGAGCAAAGCATCAAAAATCAATTACCACCAAAAAGTCACATACATAGCATAATATCACTGAACTTTACATTTTTGACATACCCAGTTTTGTAATGTAGCCCAGCCAAATATAACCAGGCTGCATCTAGACATTTGAGAGCATTCAAGAATAGATCAATATTGATTGCCTATTCTGGTTTGTCCTCCCGTGCTCCATGTTTTCTCCACGTTCCTCTCACACTCCCTTTCCCTCAGTCATTGCTGTTACAATTTTTAGTCATACTCTCATTGATCTCAAATTCCTTTGTACATAACCTTTCCTGAAATTTACAACATAGGAGCCATTCTGTTCTTCCTTGCTGTCCTGTTTCAGGCCAGGACAGGCTTAATTTTTGCAGTATCAAGGAAGGGGCATGACACGGACACTGAGGTTATTCTATGCCTTAAGCTTCATCTTTCATATTTCGATTCTCTGCTGCTTAGGGATGTAGTTCTGAGCCTCAAATTAAGTGTTAATAAGCTCTCTTCACAGAGTAGGTAGACAAAACAAATCCTTTTCCTGCTGTGGACCAAGGACAACTTTCAACCCAACAGCATCGGTGGACTGAAGAGAGGAAACCAGAAGGATGAGACTTCAGAACCTGAAGCTGTAATTGGACAATTAAACCCCAACATGCAAATGGACCAAAATTTATAAAAATGTGAGATCGCACAGCTGGTCATCCATTTGGTGACCATTTTTAGTCCACCTTGAGTGTAGCCCTGGTCAGGCCCCTGTCCTGCCCAAGGTGGATCCTGGAGAACTTTCAATAAGTACCTACTTTTTTTTTTTTTAGCTCTGTCCTGTCTCTGTTTCAGGTCAGCCTTCCCAATGTATCAATACCACTTGACATCATTTCCAGGCTGTGGGGAGAAAAGAGACTATCTCCCAGGGACAAGGAGCTCCTTTGGGTCATGAAAATGTGGTGGAGGGATCTGTCCAGTATTGTCTATAGTTGGGGGGTTTCCTTGTACCCTCTGTTATTAATATTGTTGCTGTTACTGTTAATTTTCTTATTTCATAGCTGTTTCCAGTAAATTGTTCCTTTCTCAACTTGTGATCTTTGTCTTTTGTGCCTCCAACTTCTTATTTTCATCCACCAGCAGGAGGGGTGGAGGGGGAAAATGAGAGAATGAGAGAGCGACTCACGAATTGAGGAGTACCATTTCTAAACCAAGACACTAGCCAAATTACAAAATAAAAACCTTAATACCTTTATAGAAAAAGAGGATGAGAAAAGCAGTGTCTATAAGTTACAATTCTAGGCTTGTCAGACAGGAAATACATTTAAAAAGGAGCATTTACAACTAGTATAAGTATAATATGTAGGCAAAATTAACACTGGTAAATCTAAAGAGGTTCTATGAATTTATTGTCTTAGTTCTGGGATGGAAACCTAGCCCTTGTTTATTTATTCCTTTACCTCATTATGTAGGTTTTTATGCTGGGAAATCCTAATATATCATGTGTTGTGATTAATAAAAATCAGTTTCATTAAAAAAAAAAAAAAATAGATTTCCAACCAAATATGGTTTGTTGTTCCCTGAAAACCCCAATTTAGTTTAATTCAGCATATTATTTCACGGTCTTTTCTGAAAATAAAATTGTAATCATGACACTCCAGCCCTGCAAGTATCATGAAGTGAAAGTATTCATTGGAAAAGAAGATACTGAACACAAATACCTCTGGCATTTGTTTAATTTTGCAAAAATACTATGAAAAGAACAGAAAGAGAGTGAAACTATTTTATTTGATACATTATTGTATATAGAAATTTACTAAGAGCAGAAAAAATTTTAAAGATATAAAACCTGAAGGCAGAGGATGGAAATTTTCCTAATGTTACCTCTTTTAACAATTTTGCTTTCCCTCATATTTTTGGCCATGGGAATAAATACAGGAGTATGTGAAAACTTCATTTTACAACATAAGCAGGACACATGAGGAAAATTATATGTCTGAAACTAGTTGACTCAGGAAGTTTTATATATCCTAAGTAAATTGTTCATAACTCATAATTCATGTGGAATTGGTACTCATATTCCACAGGTTTTTCGTTGTTCTTGTTTGGGGGTGGTTTGTGGGGGTGGGGGGGTGGTTGGCAGTTTTTATTTTTCTTTTCTTTTTGTTTCTGTGTGTTTTGTCTCCCCTTTTTGCTTTGGACTGCAGGACGGGGGAGCCTACATTTTTTTACTTATACACAGACCCTATCTCCTTAGTGTTCAGCATGAAGTTGAAACACATTAAACCAAATTCCCAAGCCATATTGCCTCCATGGTATGTAAAAATCAAGCTCTTGATTTCATATATAAATTCCCTCTGCAGTACAAGACTTTGGGTGAATTGGTGTTTGATTTTTTCTCTTTTATCTTTGATTGTAGATACAGTAATTCTGGCCATATGAGGTCTGCCTTTAACTGAGTGTCCTTTGATGCCAGATTTCAAAGATACAATGTAAGGTTTTGAGGCGACCAAAAAGGGTCATAAGAAACCTCCAGAGTAAGATCAATGTATCGGACAGCAATGTAAGAACATACCTAATTCTTTAGCTGAGAGTCTGGCAAAAAAAGGCACTGAGACTGCAGTAATATAAAATTGTAGCTGTGAGTGAAGGTAGCGACAAAATCCCCTTTTCTTATAATGAGAACAGGGATCAAGCCTGTGATAAAGTAGTTTCCCTTCATGTTGTGTTGTAGCCTTTTATTTGGTGATCAAAGTGATTGGTTTCACTGGGTTTGTGTTTGGGGTTTATTTTATTTTATAATTAATTTCCTTCTCACTTTTGGTACACACTTGGCGTTCTACTATATTGCAGAATTTATTTCCTGTACCGATCATGGACCATTTCTTGCTTATAACTCAATCTTATCTCAATATTTCATTCCTACCAATCTCATTTCTGGCTCCTGGGCAGGATACTGCAGATAAGACATGCTTTCAAATTTCTTGCCATAAGGGCTAAAATATAGATAAAAGCAATTAATTATTTAAACTGAGACAGTGAAAATGTAGTGGTTTGGGCATCACATAATAAATTAAAGACAAAATGGTACTGAAGTCTCATAATCAAATTAAAACTGTGTATGTTACATGGGGAAGTATTTTATTTTGGTATAGAAGCTAGGAGAGTTCTGCTACTTTAGTAGAATGCAGCAGCCATCTGTTCCTCCAAATAAGCACACTGCTTTCCAGATTGTAGCAAGGAAATCTCAGCTCTGCCTGTGCACTGACACTTGTCCAGGACAATAGCCAGTGTATTGTGTTTCAAGGTCCTGGATTGCTCAATAGCTTTTCTGTGTTTACAGTAAAATGGTTTCAGTCAGTCTCTTTGAAAGTAGTGTGAGAGAAGCACAATTACAGGTATTCAGGTACTGCTTGCCAAAGTGAGTTGCACAGGACCTGTACAGTTCACAAGAACTGAAGAATAAAATTTAAGCATCTGTCTTAATTCATGTCTTTCTCATGGCGTACAAGGGGCTTTGAGCTACAAAGGCTGACAATACAAACTTCAGACATGTTTGTAAGTACAGAGGTAAACATCACACAGCCTGCTGCTTTAGCTAAGACTGTATAATGAGCTCTTTTTTCCCCTGGAAAAATCACACAAATGTGATTGTAGTTCAGTTGGCCTCAGTGGGTGGGTAACATACCCTACACTTAAAGAGAGTGGCAAATTGTGAAAACCAGTGTGTCAAGTAAGATTTCATGGAACCTCTGTGTGTATGCACATAGAGAATCATAGTATTGTTTAGATTGGAGAAGATCTTTAAGATTACCGAGTCCAAATGTTACCCCACCACTGACAGTTCCACCACTAAAACACGTCCCTATGTGCCATATCTTTATATCTTACCTTAGGGATGACGAATCCACAATTGACCTGGGCAAATACTCCCAGTATTTGCAATCCCTTCATTGAATTTTTTCCTGCTATCCAGTCTACGTTTCTGCTGGTACACCTTGAGGCCATTTACTCTTGTCTTACCACTTTTTACTTGAGAGAAGTGACTGACCCCACCTCATTACAGCCTCCTTTCAGGTTGTTGTAGGGAGTAATAAGGTTTCCTGCTCAGCCTGTATTTCTCTAGGCTAAACATTCCCAGCTCCCTCAGCTGCTCCTCTTGAGACTTTTATAAAAAGTTGTGGTTACTGACTATGTCCAGGCAGAGTCCAGTGACAAGTGATGTCCCTTAGGCTCTCCATCCTGTTACTGGTGCTTTATATTATGGTTATCAATGACACAAACAATGGGATTGAGTGCACCCTTGTGAGAGACCAAGATGTTAGTGGTTAATGGCTCAATCAGTCATTTGCAAAAGCACCAGGTGCTGTGCTGATAGTGTGCAAGGGAACAGCCCAGGTGCAGAGGGGATGATCACCAGAGGATGACCGTGATGAATCAACAAGATGTGGTTTGAGCCAGAGAAGGAAAGAGGCCAATAAGAAGCAGACACTGTCGGGTTTTGTGGATAGTCATTCAGTGCCATTTCACTCTAATCCACCCCAAGGGATATATTAACAAAAACCTGAACTTCCCTTTTCTTCAGAGGCAGGTTGTAACAACCTGCAGTGAGTTTGCAGATGACACAAAGCTGAGAGGTGCAGTTTACACAAGACAGGATGCCATCCAGAGGGACCTGGACATGAACTAAGCCCATGAGATCATAATGAGCTTCCTCAAGTCCAAAGACAAGGTGCTGGGTAAGGGTAACGCAAGACATAAGTATAGACTGGGAGCTCATTGAGAAAAGCCTTGTGGAAAAGGGGTTCTCATGGATAAAAAAATGGATGTGATCTGGCAATGTGCACTTGCAACCCAGTAAGTCAGACTTGTCCTGGGCTATATCAAAAGAACCATGACCAGCAGGCTGAGGGGCTGATCTGTCCCTCAATTCCACTCTTCTGAGATCCCATTTGGCGTATTGTGGCTACATCTGGAATTCTCAGTACAGGAAAGACATGGACCTGTTGAAGTGGGTACAGAGGAAAGCTACAAAATTGATCAGAGTTGGTGAGTACTGGAGCACCTCTCCTATGAAAGTCATCCTGAAGAGAAGGGTCTGGTGAGACCTCATTACAGCCTTTCAGTACTTAAACAAGTCTTATAAAAAAGAGGGAGGATGACTTTTTACACAGGCAGATAGGAAAAGAGGGATGAGTTTATAACAAAAGGAGGAAGGACTTAGATTACATGTAAGGAAGAAACTCATTCCTCACAGAGTACTGAGGCACTGGAACAGGATGTGCAAGGAAGTTGTGGGTGCCCAATCCCTGGAAGTGTCCATAACCAGGTTGCATGGGGCTCTGAGCAACCTGGTCTACTGGAAGATGCCCCCGCCCCTGGCAGTGGGGCTGGAACTAGATGATATTTAAGGTTCCTTTCAAAACAAGTCATTCTATGAGTGATGCTCTGATGATTTTTCTTTACATCCTTCACTACGTCTGTTGTCCTGTGGATACATTCTAGCCACCTCAATGTCTTTCTTGGAGTGGGGGATCAAAAACTGAGCACAGTACTTGAGGTGCAGCCTCACTCGTGCTGAGCATAGGAGAACAATGCATGCATACAATGATGGGACTCCCTCCTTCTGGCCTCCCAGAAGGTATGTATGTCTGTCTTTGGCTATTTTTGAATCTCAGCATAAGATTAGGATAGAAATACAAGGAACAGGGACCAGAAGAAAACTTGAGCAGCAACAATTATTTTGTAGTTTTAGAAATATGCTCACCCTGAAAGATCCTGCAGTAGTGATTTAGTATATCAGTCACTTTAAATAGCAGATAATTGATTACTCAATTTAATGCAACTGCACTGTGTGCAGTAAGAAAATTCTTATTTTGTTGGTTCATCTCTTTCCATCGTGAAAGAACACGCTCATTTCTTATCAAATTCATTGACATTGCATGATGCCATCCTCAGAGCCACGGCTTTCTACAATTCCACAATACTTTGACCTATTCATTTTTATCTTTCTCCCCAGTAATTGATTTAGTATATAACATTGGGATAGATGCAGACCCAAGAACCAAGGTGCAGTGCAAAGATGACAGGGTGAAAAAGTCAGAAAAATCTCAATGTCTATAAACTACTGTAGAATAACTGCTTTCACATTAATCATGGCAATGCATGAGTCAAAGAACTACTTAAAATGCATTTTTTTAAAAAGAATTTTACCGGTGTATCTATCTATGTGACAGAGCATTGGTTCTAGAACTGCATGTGGCCATACTACAAATATATTAATGATGCTTTAAAACAAGTAAACAAATAAATAAGTAGATGCATAGGCAATTCTAGCTTTCTGAGTACAATAATCCACTCCCTAGAGGGGCCCAGTCCCCCTGTGTCCCAGTGAGGGTCGGGGTCAGGACTGGTCCTTCTGAGGGCAATGGGCAGGTGAGGTTGTGGTGACTGGGTGGTTGAGGCAGCAGACTGGGGTTCACAAGGCATATGGCCAGGCACAGCTGCCACACAACTTAGGCAGATACCAAGGATTAGAACCTCAGATCAAATTTAATCCAAGCAATGCATTTGAATTAAATGATAAAGGAAGACTGCAGCTCTACTAACTGTATCTTTTATTCTCTCATAAACGAAGGGCAGTGCAAAGTCTGTTAAGACAAACTGTTTTCATACTGACCTACAACACAGCCAGCAAAATCATCTACCTGAATTGCATGCCCTAAATTTTGTGTTGGGATTTGTGTCACTCAGAACACACTAATTCTTTATAATGATTGCATAAAGACCTGCTGAAGTAAACAATTATTGCTTAAAGAACACCAAAGAGTTTCATAAATTTTAACATGGAAGAGACTGGAGTTCATAGTTCATAACTCTTTTTCTCTCTCTCTCTCTCTCTTTTTTTTTTTTTTTTTTTTTTTTTTTTTTTTTTTTTTTTCCTTCCTTTGCTTTGTTTTGTTTGGTTTTGGTTTTGTTATCCCTCTTAATAAATCTATAATAATGATTTGCCAGTAAACTGAAAGCATAGCTTTCAATCACTTTTTTTGCGGCAGAGTAGTCAATGATCCAAAAATGAAAACATAGGCCTATTGCCAGAAAAATGAGTTTATTTCAGCATCCCTCAAAATCCAGTCATGGAGGAACTCAGAGAAAAAAAAAAAAAAAAAAAAAAAAAAAAAAAAAAAAAAAAAAAAAATTTGTTCCCAGCTACTGAAAATGCTCAATCAGAAAAGTTCTGAGGTAAGTCTCAGAAAATAAATATTCAGTTTCCAGATCTGACCATATCTGCAACAAGATGTGACGGAAAAAATCTACATGATCACTTAGTCTTCCCCTTCTATCCAGAGCTTGTCACAGATACAAGGCCATTTTTAGAAGTATTAGACTATTTTAAAAATAATTTTGTTTTTTGAGGGAGGAGAAGGAGAAATTCCCATTCTGCGACTGTACAAACAATCACTCAGTGGAAAATAAGTGTCATTGCATGAATTGTATCAATGTAGATAAAAGGGCTCTACATTACTGATAGAATTATTTTATTCTTTAGGAAACGGAATTGTTTTTTTCTGAGAGGAAAACTATTATTTCCAGTTCTAAAAAAAACCCCAAACACACAAACAAACATGTCTCTTTGTGGGTTTTCATTTTATGGGTCAGAACTGGAAGTTTCATTTTTTTTCTTTCCAACAGATAGGTCATGTAAAATGATGACCACAGGTATATTTTATATCTAATGGCCTAAGGTCATGTCAAGTCCCCACTTTATTCTTTTTCCCTAAGCACTTTGGAGCTCAGATTTGGGTGACATCTCAAAGCCTAGATAAAAGATTGGTGACAATGTGCAAGCTGACATTTTCTGCTCATGATGTGTCTATATGATGGTTAATTTTCCAGCAATGTTATGTGATGAATGGTCACACTTTGTACTACCATTTCACTCCTGCTTCCAAAAAATATGTCCCTCAAAGGTTTATTCAATACTTTTGAGTCATAGCAGGAAAGGGCTGAATGAACAAATTTGTTAACATTGATCAAAGCTGACATTCATGTTACCCTACAGAGGCCTTCTATGTCAGTTTTCTTCACCCTGCTGTTTTCAAGGCTTCTCATGTGCTTTTATGATTGGTGATAATGATGTTTTGGTGTGCATTTTAGATTTATCTTTTGATTCACTAAGTATGGGAATTTCCAGAACTAGACCTTGCCAAATTAATTTCTCAGATTAATTTTCAGCAACAGGCAATTGCCTACTCAAGGACAATATGGATAACTCTGACCCTGATTATTTAGACAATGTTGCCTATACACTGCTCTAACTTCAAATTTTGATGCTAATCAATTAATAATCATGAAAATATGTTTATTTTATAAAACTTTGGGATAATTTTCAATTAAATAGAAGGAAATTTTTTGAAGAGTTTTAACTAGACAAAAAACTTGTGAATAACATTTGGTAAATTCTTAGGTCTTGATAAATGAGGATCTATATGTCAAATGGCATGGCACAGAATTTTTCAAGTTCTTTCAGTCATAACTTGTACAGTTTTTTTCATATTGCGTGGAACAAGCATTTCAAGAAAACATTAAAAGAGAACCTATACTTAAAAAATGCCTGGACATAACCTTTATATTCATGTTATTAAATAAGAAAGACATCAACAAATATTTATGCTTTCTGCATGCAGACATTTCAGATCAGTGACTAAAGCTCATTAACCAAGAAAATTATATTGGCAACATGTAGCTTAGAGCTACTGTGAATAAGATACAATTAATGTTGTACAGGCAGGCTTAATTTTTAAATTTTACACAATTAAAATTACCATAATGTATGTTTTTATGGGGAGAAATTTCACAGCAATCTTATTATACAAAGAAATTACTCAAAAAGTGTCTAAGTTAAAACACCTTAAATATTAAAAACAAATTCCTAACCATGAAAGACTACAATTTCCATCAGCTGAATCTATTATCATCCACTTACTAGGATAATTGCAGCAATAGATAAATTACTTTATTGCTAATTATATCTTCCAATTCCTATTCTTTTTACTCTCCTTCTCCCAAGATGTGAGGGAATTGTTCTTGCTGGAATAAAATCAGCAAATATACACAATAAACACAGTTCATGATTAATTCAAATATTGGAGGTTTTGTTTGTTTGTTTGGTTGGTTGGTTTTTGTTTTTTGGTTTTTGTATTTTTTTCCCCTTAAGCAATAACAGTACACATTTATTAATAACAAAGTTGACAACTAATCTTACATTTTATGTGATTCATCTTCTGTTAGCAGTGCGCCTGGCAATAAGATTACTTCTCTCCTGTTTTTACTAAAGGTCTGACCATCCAACTCACCCAATGGTTTTGTCTTGCAGCAATTAAGCACTAAGACTAAGCCAAATAAAAGCCCTATCATCGAAGAAATTCTCTTTATCTTTCCATAAAACTTTGTGAACTGTAAGAACTGTAATTCTGTCTGAACTGTAATTTATATTAGTACTATCTTTTGTTTCTGAAGACTCTGAAGGTCCTTACTTCTTTCTTAACATCTAGTATGAACTCAGCCATGTTTCGTTTCTGATCTGATCTAAAGATTGGAAATTCTAGACCCATAGTATAACCACAGATTAGAGACTGAGGAAAAAAAACCCCATTGCTTCCCATTACTCATGATATTCTGAATTTAAGTGTGTTGTTGAGTGTGAACTTGGCTTGCTGAAGCTTAATTTACTTATGTTCTGGTTGTGTAAGTGTAACGTAAAAAGTAGATGGTCTGGGGGACCCAGTGTAGGTTTTTACGAAAATATAGAATGGATTTGCAGGGTAGATGAACACTTTGTGGTGAAGTGTCAATGAAGTGGAAAATGTGGTTCTGGGACATGGTAATGTAATTACAATGCTAATCAAGGACAATGTGAGACTCTCCAGTAAAGTTGACAAGCTTGAGAATTAATCCAGGATTAAGCATTTCAAGATTACTGGTGTCCTAGTGAGGAAAAGCCTAAGAATTTAGTAATTGTTATGGCAACACTTCTGAAAGATGAAGTAAAATATTTATTTTCAGGAGGATTTTGGGCTGCTTAATCATAAGAGTTTCTGTCCAGACGCATCTTCATAGGTTGTCTCAAAACTCGTCCAACTTTAACAGAACACTTTCTTCAGAAGCACCACCATGTGCAAGGGAAAATGAACATTGTTTATGCACATGCAGACACTGATACATCTATTCTCCCTCCTCTCTTACATGATATTAAAAAAAAAAAAAAAAAAAAAAAAAAAAAAAAAAAAAACTGCTCTGTTCAAATATATAAAAATATAACTATCCATATTAGTTTGAGTCTGTAGACCAACAGTCAGACCCTGGAAACAGCAACTGCAGAGATTAACACTCTTTCCCATATCAGCTATTTATTGCTGTCCATTAGATAGGTTATCAGATTTCAAAAACAAAATCACGTGGGATTTATATGTGTTATCACTCATGCATAGCTACCACAGAAAGGCTAATTGCACCTTTTATTCACCATTATCATTCCACTTTTAAAATCCAGCTAAATGATAACAATTATAAATATAAAGCATGCTTACAATTTAAATTTTACTCTTCACATAAAAGAATAAGCATAATTATTTTTCTCCCCACTGAAAAGCGTGAATTGATGGCCACATTCCCAGATAAGCATATCTTTTTATTGCCTCAAACTTTTCCTGTGAAGCATCATTTTATCATTTCATCTTATGGCATGTTACAGGGAAATTGATGTTGACAAATGACATGAGTCTCAAAAAATGGAAGGCCTTTTCTATTAGCCCCATAATAGATAGCACCTGTGTCACAGGGAGACTGAAAAGATTTTTTTATTATTTTCAGCTAGGAAGAGTATAGTTAATTTATACTTTAATGATGAATGTTACTGAGAAATTATATGGTTGCATTTTACTGGAAAGGCATAAGTTGTTGCTTCTTTAATGCTATAAAGGCCTAAACTGGCATGCAATTTGAGCTTGATGCAAAGTCTGTGTCAGGTTTGACTGATGTATTTCTGTATGTCTACTGAAAACAGACAAACACCAACTGTGGTGATTGTTTAGTAGTCATAAAATAGGTATTACTGTATGAAAAAAGGGGAAGAGGAATAGTGTAAAGTTTGCATTTAATTTCCAAAATGCTGGTATACATCAAAGTAGAAGACAGCACCCATTCACTTCGATTAATTTATTTCTTTTCTATTAGATTTATTTTTTACTAATGTCAGAAAAATTAGTTGAATATTGATATTTCAATAATGATGGGATAGGAGGTGGGGCAGTGTCCATGAAAAGGCCTATTAATAAATAGAGGACAAGTGTGGATAATTATCACATTTTAGAGTCTGTGGTCAGAATAAACCAAAGCCCCTAATTTCTTTAGGCTGCCAGCTGCCTACTGAGAGGGTACTTTGGACTTTCAGGAAGAAGATAAATTGCTTTAATATGTAACTCATACCCTGAGATAGAATTTCTCCATGTCAGTAACATATTTTTTGTCAGAAAATTCTGTCAAAGCCTCTAGAATGATATATTATTATTTATGAATCTAGCATTAGAATCCAAGTACTCATTCTGGTATTGGACACTACAATACTCAAAATTTTCCAAAGCTCAACATATTAGAATCTCAACATCCTAAAAAGAAGAAAGAGGAAAAAATGTGTTTGACTGGTTCTGATGAAAACTATCCCTTTAGCAATCAAGTACAGAGAATGAGCTGTATTACAAAACCCAACACACTATGTACTACTATATTAGTAGATGAAGTAGAATTACAGTTATCCAGGATGAGGAAAATTATGCAAGGGCTACACCTGAGTCACAACACCTCATTGGCCTACCTATTATTGACTGTAAAGCACAGAATAGATTTAAGGGGCTTAAAGTAAGATAATGTCATTTTGAAGATATGAGAGGTCAGAATGTAAAGAATAATACTGCCCATTCCCTCAAGATGGTTTGGGAAAAAGGGGGAATTTCTTTGTTGAAAAACAGCTAAATATCACCAAATACGCGTATAGGTACTGCGTGCAAAAACTGTAGGTGGGGGTCAATGTCTTGCTGTCACAGGAGAGATGAAAGGTTGGGAAGAGATAGGTCATAAGGACTTAAAATATGAAAGCAAATCATTTATGCTTGGTGCAGCAGGGAATGGAAAGACGGTAGAGAGAAGTAAAAAGAGGATTAACAAGAGCTAATCCTAGATATGAAGGCTTGTATGGTTTATGTAGATTATCGTCTCTGCAGTAGAAATGGATTTGTTGCAGAGTGGCACCCAAATGTGTATATTTCCCACAAATTGTGAATTTAAACCCGTCAAGCTGTTTTTTGAGTTACAGGTCATCAAAAATACTTTGATAAAGAGCAGCTGCACAGTGAAGGTTACAAGATGACTTCTGTTATATACCATAATTTTTTTTTTCTTTGTTTATTTTGCATCACAAAATATTTTTAAAATTGTAATCAAGCAACAATGAAAAATTTGCACATGCTCTGAAGGCCAGTGACCATGCTATGAAATACCACATATATGAAAATAATACCTTTTTTAATATTCTTTAATTCATCTAGCATCTTTTGGAGTCATTTCAGAAAAACAAAACAGAAGGAAAAAAGATAAATATTCAAGCAAAAAAATCTTGACATTAAATTTATACTTCACTTACAGTCAAACGAGAGTAAAACTTAGGAAATATCAATGTGCATGTACAACTATCTATCTATCTATCTATCTATCTATATGGATAAACACAGTGATTCCTATTTCAAATATTATAACAACCACAAGGAAAAGATGTCTTCAGAGAGAAGCTGGAAGACTGCAGAGATGCTCATATCTGTAGGGAATAACTAAAGGTCTGTTTTCTTTTGAATAAAAGGATAGTAGTTGCTAGCTAGGATGGACAGAGCCCTGATTCCCTTCCTACAGGGAGTAGTTGGTGAGTCTGACACATCATCTTTTAAACTACTAAGGTCAGAAAAATTCAAAAACTTACTTGGAAACTTAAGTTGTTCCTAATATAGATGTTTGTAGGGAAGCTTTTGACCCTAGAGAGTTTTTAGCAGAATATGGTTTAGAGTTATTACAGCCTATAAAAATGAACATGTCTCTTGCTTTTAAAGGTCAAGAAAATCAGAACAGTATTATCTCAATGTTCATCCTCTGTGACTACTGTTTCATACACTCGTACCCTTCCTTTTACAAAAGCAGACTAATTTTCCGAGTAGAATGGCAATTTACTAGGACATCTGAACCTCCTAATAAACTTAAAAAAAATAAATGACTGCCTGATAAGATTTTCTTTCATTGTGTAACAACATTTTACTCAGTTTCAAGGGTAACTGTGTATAATCTAATCCTGCTTTTTAAAATATCCTCCCTGCAGAGATTATGTCAATTAACTGCAGAAATACTCTTGAGCTTCAAGTGTGTGAACTTATGTGCTCAAGTGAGCTCATCATTTATTGCATGGTATGTCTCAAAAATGTGCTGTTTCTGGTCGAGTTTAATGTTTACTAAATGTCACAGATTTTTTTTGTACTTGGGAACTATTCAGTAAATTATTAATTACTGGAGCTGGAGTATCCTGGTGGGTTTAAGAGCTGTTTTTCCAGTAATATTTATATAATTTATGTTGGATTTAGAAGCATTGCTATTTTTCTCTTAGTTGTATATTCTGATTCACATCAGCATGCACCAATCTAAAAATGCCATAGATGGGGATGACGGGTTTTCCTTGTTTTCATCTTGTTTCACACCTTAAGTTCCCACCCACAAAACCCTGAATTTCTGAAACTTAAATCTGTAGAAGGCACTTGCAGGGCTTATCTGGACAGCCCTTGACTCATAATAAAATAGTGTAATTATATTTATAACTTGGATTCTTGGGGAATGGATGATTTAGCTGTACTTAATGATACTGTGGTCAGCTGCTGGTAATGTTATGCAATATTAAGGATGGGTTACTTCAACTCTTGTACAGCTACTGCCTTGTAGAGATGCAGTTCAATGATCCTTGTTAGTCCCTTCCAACTCAGGACATTCTTCTATGATTCTGTAATAAACAGGGTCTCAAGCCTGCAATAAGAAGCTCTGGATAAATGTAAAATTTAGTGACCAGCACTTCAGACTGAGGTATCTCTGACATTGTTCTGAGATTTAACTTTTCAAAGATTGAGCTTTTCTAACAATGCACAAACAAAATAGCACTTACTAAAGTAAAAACAGATTAATATATTTCAGAAAATTATGTTATAAAAATAGTTTTTGCTTTACACTTTATCTTTAAGTTGATATTCTAAAGTGATAATAGGACAAAACGACCTCTATTTTACTCAATAGGTCTTCAAAAGTGTATAGAATCATAGAATCACAGAATATGCTGGGTTGGAAGGGATCCATCAGGATCATGAAGTCCAACTTCTAGCTGCGAACAGGACACCTCAAGAGTCACACTATGTGTCTGAGAGTGTTGTCCAAATATTTCTTGAACTCTGTCAGGCTTGGGGCTGTGACCACTTCCCAGGGAAGCCTGTTCCAGTGCCCAACCAGCCTCTGGGTGAAGAAATTATATGCAAAATAAGCCTCCCCTAACTCCGCTTCATGCCATTTCCTCAAGTTCTGTAACTGGTCACACGAGTTAAGAGATCAGCACCTACACCTCCACTTCCCCTTGTGAGAATCTTGAAGACAGCAATGAGGTCTCCCCTCAGTCTCCTCTTCTCCAGGCTGAACAGACCAAGTGACCTCTTCTGCTCCTCATACTATTTCCCCTCCAGACCCTTCACCATCCTCATGGCCCTCCTTTGGACACTCTCTAAGAGCTGGATGTCTTTCTTACATTGTGGCACCCAAACCTGCCCCCAGTACTCGAGGTGAGGCTGCCCCAGCTCAGAGCAGAGCAGGACAATCCCCTCCCTTGGCTGGCTGGCCATGCTGTGCCTGATGCACCCCAGGACAGGGCTGGCCCTCCTGGCTGCCAGGGCACTGCTAACACAGATTCAGCTTGCCATCAACTTGTAGTTGAAGGCAATCTAACAGTATCCTTTTTTCCTTGGTCATATTTTTCTTTGTTTTTTCTGGACCAATATTTGTGTACCTGATGCTCTATATCCACTCACATACACAAAACCACAATTTTAATTTCATTTAAGTTTGTTTGCTGCTTCTTGACAACTGCTTAGAACTGAGGCAATATAAGTTACTGTATTCTTTAAAATCAGTTCTTACAAATAATATTCCAATAGTCTTGATGTTTTCATTTGAATTTGTATAATTTGTATAAAATAGAGCAAAATCTGAAAATGTCCTGCTTTATTGAGGTTATATAATTTAAGCTACAAACCTGAAAACTACTAACTAGTAAACTATTGTCCATATTATTATCTTCATATTATTTGGTCTGCAGGAGAAAAAAAAAGGCGTGTAGTTATCAAGTAACTGTGTAATTTTGCCCTTTTAGATGGTCTTCATTTTTTGCCACATCAAAGCTGTACCTGTCACCTGTACCTGGCACCTACATCGAGTACGCCATAATCTTATTCTTTTGGCTTTTTACCTTGGCAATACAAACATTTACACTTGTCTTTATAGCATTTTCTAGTAAAATTATTATTTCTTCAGTGTTTGAACACATGACCCAGTGTCTGTCTATTTATTCTTATTCCTCTTATCTTCCCAGACCCCTCCATTAGAAAGGAATTTATGAAAAACAGTAACCTAAAATTTTCTCATAGAAACAGGACAACAACTGTATTTGTGCTGTCAATTTCTTAGTATCACATAATTTTTGTAGTCAAAATACTGTCTAATAAGCTGAATTCTCACTGACATTCAACATATAGAATTGATAGTGTTACAAAAATTATTTCTATCCAAAATACTGTCCATTAAATGCTTTTATAATAGATTTTCGACATATTTACATAATACCACCTTCAGATGTAATCTTGGTCATATTAATGTAATGTTTATAATTTGGGGAAGGAAAAAAGATTAGGGTAGACAGATGCTGATGATTTTATTTTTCAGTATTGAACATTATAGTGATGCTTTCTCAGCTAGGTTTCCTTCATGAGATTCATTTGCAAATAAAAAAAAAAAAGTGAAAAATATGAAAAATTCAGTGTAAAATATATGATTGCACTTAACACTTCTTTAAGTGTGGTGGTGTGAGAGTTGTTTTATTAAGTTATTAAGTTATTTTTGTAAGATTTTTAAGTTTTAAGTTACTTTTGTAATGGTTTAGCCCACTGTATACCCCTGTGTTCTGTATTGGTTTTCCCCTTATGAGTTAGGTTGTTTAACCAGACGTTTTCTGACAGTTATTCCTTCCCTGCACCTGTCGCTGTCAATTCCCCCCCTCTCTCCTCGTGGTCGCCCTGTCTGTCACTCGGAGACCCTTCCCTGGCTTCTGGAAAACTCCAGGAGGGGCGTCGAGTGATAGGCTGGGGCCCGGGAGACCCCCTCCCATCATTTTGTGGTTGGTCCCCAGTTCTATGGTTCACACCCCCGGTTAACCCCCCAATTCCTGTGACTGGCTGACCGGTTGTCGCCACCCCCGTTTCCACCCCCCCTTAAAAACTGCTGCACGCCTGCTCTCGGGGTCTCTCCTGGGCAGCAGGCGCAGAGTGCAGAGCTCCGCGCTCCCTCTGCCTCAATAAACCTACGTTACATCCTGCTCAGAAGAGTCCGCCTTTCATTCAGCTGCCACAGTTGCTTCTTTCATCTTCGTGCCCGTCGCTGGTGGTGGGATCCAAGTCCCCACAGGGAGGAGGCGGCTCGCTCTGCCTGCCGCTCCGACCTTACCACGTTGCCGCAGTGAGACACACTGAGCTAGCCTGTGGCTGCGCTGGTCAGCGCGAACTGGACACTGCGACATTTAAGTCAAAGCCTTGCATACAGTCTGATTACTTTATCAACTTGCTCTCTATTAAGAACAGTGAAAAATGGGCTATTAAAATATCTAAAAGAGAAAAATAGTGAATTCAGATATACTTATTAATCATTACAGCTTTATTGTAGGTGGAAATAGAGTTGAAATTCTCCAAGGAAAAAGTGTTTGGCATTTCCTAGCAAGTGAAATTAACAACAACATTAGAAATAGCATACATCTCTACTGAGCTTTAGAATCAGTTCCAAACTGGTCATAGATATTAGTCTTCTTTCCTGTTCATTACTTTCAAATTCTTTTATTAAAGTAAAATTCTTGAAATCAGAAGGCTCCAGAGGCAAGCATTTAAGGATCTAAGTTCATGGAATTTTTCATTAAAGTCAGCTGGGCTGGAATTCTGGCATATTTTTGGTATTTTCAAAAATGTTCATTTAGCTCTCCACTACAGATGGTGCTGGCAAAGGACAGAAAGGATTATAGGATATGCTTTTTGTGCCTTCTTCTCAGAGGTATTTGTATTTGGACCAGCCTTAGTCAGAATGTGATAATGAGATTAATTGTTTCGCACCTATTGCCCAATGTAAAACAAAACATATAAAACGTTAATTTAAAAATTATCTACTTTCATCTAGCCTTACAAGTGTGTTTGTGCTGAACACGGGGTTGATAATACAGAGATGTATTATCTGGACCATATGACATCATGTTCTGTGTATAAAGTGGGGGAAGAAGGAGGAAAAGGGGGGGGACATTTGGAGTGATGGCATTTGTCTTCTGAAGTCATTGTTCCGTATGACGTGGACCTGCACTCCTGGGGATGGCTGAACACCTGCCTATGCTTGGGAAGGAGCAAATTAATTCTTTGTTTTGTTCTTCTTGTGTGTGTGACTTCTGCTTTCCCTATTAAACCCTCTTTATCTCAACCCACAAATGACCTTTCACCCTTCCAACTCTCTCCCCAATAGCATCTAGGGGGGAGTGAGCAGCTGCATGGGGCTTGGCTGGTGACTGGGGTTAGAGCATGACATAAGTGTATTACATTTGTTTTTCAGAATCAGGCTCTTTTCCTATAGTTAGCCTATTCTCCTAAAAAATCTTAGGTTTGCTCATTATGCACAGCCTTATTGAGAAACACTGTTTGCTGAAACTTTAATAACAATCATAAGAAAGTCAATCAGCACCTACTGTGGCCCTGCATGATACAAAGTTCCACAGTACTTTCTTGTCCAGCATGAAGAAATTGCTTTAATTGCTTGGATTCTACTGTGGTGAATTTGCAAACATGGATTTGAACTCTCCATGTTGATATCTGTAACTACCATTTCTCTATACAGACCCAACCATGTTCAACAGTGCGATTATTTATTTATTTACTTAGTTGGGGTTAATTGCAATTTCATCGAATTTGTTACTTTCATCTGAATTCAAAATATGGTAAATTAAAAGCTCTGTACTCTAGAGTTTTTGTTTAGTAAAACAATCTACCTCCTTCAATACGATTACCATTTTTCCTGCATCAGGGAGAGACTCTACACATGGGGCAACAATCCAAGCTAGGTAACAAAATGAATCTAGTTTTATCAAAGTATTTAAAGGCAAAGTGAGCTGCTCTTTTGTGAAATGATGAAGAAACAAACCCACCAGCACATAATGATTTTTGCCTTCAGAGAAACAGATGGATCAACTACATTACGAAAGAATATGAAGCATAAACACAATGATTTAACCTATATTATCAATTAAGCTCTTTGTATTTAAAACTCTAAGCCTGTTTATTCATCAGGTGCAGGAGACTTAGAAAAAAGTCAATATATAGAGTAATGGATTGTATGTCATAAAATATGAGAGGGAAGATATTCTTGTGATGCACACCCCCATTACTAAAGATTCAGATTACAGTGTGTTCATATTACAATAATTTGTTAAAGATTTATCTGTTGCCTTGTAAACTATTCAGTGTTTTTATATTTTATACTATTAATATGTAGCTATTGTTGGGGCTTTTTAGTATTTATCTAACCAGTTGATGTTTAGTTGTATCTTTCAGAAAAGTAATCTTAAAAACTCCTGTGTGGTAAATTTAACAGCAGCTGCATCAGATCCCCAGATTCTTCCAGTTAGCAAATTTCTTCAGCATTGGATCCTGTGCAAGAATTACTCTTTCTACTATAGTAATGAAGAATATTTATTCCTCTTTAAGTTACATACATTAGTCGCTTATATCTCTGCCAGGATGTCTGAACTTATATTTCACAAACAGGAGAAAAAGAAAGGACTGAAAATTATTCTCTTAATTAGTATGGCAAAAATACACAGTAAATGAATTTTAGTGCAGCATTGCCTTGTGTCTGATTTTGCACTATTAAAGAATAATTAACTTATAGCTGAGGTAAAACGTATCTACTATAAGCTATAGCTATAAAAAATGTGCAAATCCGTAATGATAGAAATGTGAGCTATCCAGCTGACATTTCTTATAATTTTCTATGTCTTTTAGAAGTACTCTTTCTTCATGGGGAGTGGGAAAGGTGACAAAATATTTTCCTAAAAACTATATTTTCTCATGATCAAGCTTGAACACAGACATATTTGCCTGTTGTCCCTCCAGAGTGTGTATGGTTACATGTATATGTATTTATACAGGCACACACATACACCAGCAAATATATAAATCTGAGAGATCCTATCAGTTCCTTTGGAGGTGATGTGAGTCTTCTATGGCTGAGAAGAGAAAAGTATCTCATGCTACTATGACACGCAGATTTGAAATATAATATTATTGGGATGTCTTTGATTTGTCTTTCCCACAGTCTGTTCCTCATAACACTCTAAACTGTTAAGAGTGTATTGGCATTTTTCACAGGAACTAAAAAAATGGTCACCTACTTCCTGAAAATGAGCCATTAGATGCCAATTGTTGCCTGTGAGAAAACAGCAGAAACAACTCAGACTGTCAGAATTTTCTTCAGAAGAAACTAGCCTCAGTTGGTTTCTTCCATGCAGTTTTTCATAAGAAGAACCTTCTTATGAAGGTTCATACACTACTGGAATACATCAGGTAAAGAAAAGAAATGGAATAGAAATGCATCTGGAAGAAGTTTTCATTAGTTCCACTGTCACAAACAGCTGGTCACATTTGACTTTCCTTCTTTGAAAAACTTTCTGTAGGTGAACTTTTGTAGCCAGTGAAGAATAGATTGTGTTCAAATCATACTTAGTTTTAAATTATGGTGCTATATTCTTCAGATCAAACTCCAAACCCCTTTGTTTTCATTGATCTTGTAGGTCATGGCATAGCATAGCTGCAGTATACATAGGGTCAAGGACAGTATACTAGCTTTGCACATAAAGAAATATTCCTTTCACCCTTGGATATAAAACGTAAGAAGGCAGTAAGTATTTTTAAGTTTAATTCAAAGACTATCTCTCTATGAACAAATAAGCTATTTTGTAACAAAGGACTGCTGTATGAACCAGCTTAGCCCTTGGCAGCTTATGAAGTCCTACATACAGAAAGTAGTAGCCAACAGCAATAGAGGCAATAGAAACGTCAAGGTACAGAGCCTCCTGCTATGAACTGTAGAGAAGAATACCGTCATGACAAAATGTGCCAGACCACTGATGAAAGTGTCTGAAAGCCTTGAAAAAAATTCCACTACTTTTCAAATCAGGCATTGGTTTTCTTTCTTTTTTGTCTCAGATGGTTATGTATCCATTTTTTGCACAGCTAGGTTACCAAAGTAATCAACCATACAGCAAAGAGCCTGTCACTTGTCAGATGTAAAATCCTAAGACAAACAAAACTCAAGCTGTAAGTAGTTGTAAGAATTTTCTCCTACAGTCTTAATTCCAGGTTCCCTTAAATTCTTTTTTCCTAGTGTTACCTTCCCTCCTTACTTATCAAATTGATAAATCAGCTTGTACATTTAATAAAGTGGTTTAAGGAGTACATACATTTTTCTGCTAACCTGAACCTGACTAAATAAACTGTCTGGTCTGTAATGCAGAACATTCTTTTTTTCCTTTCAAACACTTCTTCCTGTATGCTCAGAACAGAAGACTTTATCTTAAACAAAAAAAAACACAAACAAACCAAAGCCAAGGGTTCTTTTTAACAGCTTACATTACTTTAAATATCTTCTTTGGTAAATATTTCACCATAATATTTTTTTGTTTGTTTTGTAGCTGACATGGTTTAGTGATTTTATGATCAATAAATTAATGTACTTACTAAATCTGCATTAGATCAATCTGAACTCTATTTCTCTTACTGCAGCAAATAATTTTGTGGCATGTGGCTGCATCTAATGCAGAAATTTAAAACATTTAGTGTTCAGAATTACCACTGACCTAAGGAGCTAAAAAAACTTTTTAAGTGCCATGTGTGCCTCATTATTGTGTTGTATAATGAGCTATGTAAATATACCATAACACAATCATTAAGGAAAGAAGGATGAAATTCATTTTTTACAACTTATTAAATAAAAAATATCAAGGTAAAAATATAAGATTATTCTAAGGAAAAGTGTAATATCCCATTTATCAATTCAGTTTAAAAGACATTTTTATCACTTCAGGACACTTTATTTCCAGAGGTAGTATTGATATTGAGAGAAGGATATTCTACAAGAAATGGCTTTACACATGCCTACTTTTTGGAGTAAAGTAAAGAAAACTGTTCCTCTTGTGCCTGATTGCATGTAAAAGCATGAGAGGGGAGACTTTAGGAGACTGAGATTTCTGATCTGGAAATCCTCGACCTTACAAGTATGTTTGAGTTTCTCTGCAGGTGAAGAACAAATTGTGAAGCTCTCAGGCAATCAATGTACTTTCTGTACTACTTTGTTCATTTTCATTGTTGAAGAAACATTAGAACTGGTGAAAAAGACAAAGCACAATGACCAAAAAGTATTTCTTCTGAGTATTAAATTGCCTGAATTCAGGCATACTTACAAACTGTTCCCATACAAACCTTAATACAATAAAAGTCTTGTCATTTAAGCATTAATAAAATTGCAGTTAATATTAATATGTCTATTTGAATTAATTTTCTGAAGCTGTCAAAGCAGAAAGGGAAACACTGAAAACACAAATAAAAATTATTTGATATGAAAGTAAAAATCATTAGAAAAAAATGGTACAAATATTTATTACTGCTTGCTGCCTGTGATCTGGGAGCCTTGGTTAGGGATATTTCAGACAGAAATTACTGTACATGTACTTTAAGTACATATTGTTACCATTTGGTGCAGTTCAAATAACGATGCGTAGAACTCCGGTCTCTTCGGAGGGCATTATAGCAAAAGGTTATTGAAATACAAGATCTTTCATGCAGTGTTCTGGTAGAATGAATATTATTGGTTGCTTCAGACCAGCACCTCTTAGTAAACCTCTTTGCAAGTAAACAAGTCAGTTAGAACAGCAGGTGCGAGATTTGAAATTGTTTGGAATGTTTTCTCCCAGCTCCTCCAAAGAAATCCCTGGGAAAGTCTGTCTGACTTACTTTCTCACAAGCTGCCTGATGCCTAAGAAATTCCTCTTTGGCCACTGTCAGTTTCCACAAATACACACCTCAAATTCTACATTATTTTTCATTTTCTACCAGTCCGGTCTTATTCAATCACTCCGAAAGTGAACACGTGATAAATAGCATCTTGTTATTTGCCTGTCTGTTCTTCACAACACCAACAAATCTTCAGGCTAGGAAAGAAGAAACCATCCCATTGCATTCCTGTGATGTGCATGTTTCTGGATTTAAATACAATTCTGAGCTGTAGCCTTATGAAAGTAAAGAAGGCTAGAAGATTGCCTAAATAGTTTAAAGTTCATGAGCAAAGAGTTCGGTTGTAAAATATAATTTTTTTTTGTGTTAAAGGACCCAAAACTTATCAAGATTTAGGTGGAAAAGTATGGTTAAGGACTACCTACATTTAGACCTAATTTAATATTGGCTTGTTGAACAGCTGTCAATGGATTGTCCCACTGAGAAATGTCACAATGCAACTGAGTTGTGTTATTTTGTTTCTAAAACCTCTATATTTTCTGTCTTACAATAAATATATCCAGTTGTGGTCTTGCTTGAAAATCATTTATCACTGCAAAAATAATTTCTCTGTATAGCCCTGAAATTGAGAAAATCACACTAGTTTTGTTTTTTGTTTATTTTTTAAAATTCATTATCATTAAAAATACTGATATGAACAAGCTGTATTTTATCTGCATATGCACCATGGTCCAAGTCTAGGTTGTCAGATTTTAGGATATGAGAGAAGACTTGTCGTGCTGGGATGAGTCAGTCCACCCATTAAGCATTAGCCTACAACCAAGAATATTTATTCTCATGTGTTTTACATGAACATGGAAAAACATTATGCTTAAAGAAATGTTATGAGGAAGGAAATACCTTCTGAAGGGTAAAGAGAGCTAATGAAAGCCTCCTGTGACTGTTCTATATATTTGATAGATTGAAAGGGGATTGATATTTCTGAAGGTTACAAAGTTGTACTCGTCAGCAGCACTCCAGCTGAGAATAAAGCATGTGCTAATGAACTGCATAGGTTGTAAACCAACATTTGTTGGATTAGCACCCCATTAACAGAGATATTTCATAATCACTTTCACTTCAGTCTAGAAGAAATCAGTGAAAAAATTGACTTTGTTAGTATATGTCTCAATTACTTTAATGAGAGAAAGGATCATTAGTTGTTACGCACATTTTTAAGGCCTATTTGGTACTTTCCCTTAGTTGTCTAATCTTCTGAAAAATGTAACATTCCTATATTCCTTACTAGCATACTTTGTGTTGCAGACCAAAAAAAAAAAAAAAAAAAAAAAACCCCCCCCCCAAAAAAAAAAACAAAACAAACAAACAAAATAAAAACCAAACAAAAAAAACCACAACACCCACACCCCACCAACTGAATTGCTGGGTTAGTGAGAAACAATGGCTGTATTTTTTAGAAAGTCTAAGTATCTGCATACCCAAATACATATATAATCTCCATATAGATATAGAAAATGAAATTTAATCCTATTTTTGATTCCCTTGGGAGTCATAGAAATGCAGAACAAAACGAGATCATGAGAGGCTGTGATATATGCATAATCCTGGTTTCAGCTGAAATAGATTTAAATTTCTTCTTAGTAGTGGGTACAGTGTTGTGTTTTGGATTTACTATGAGAATAATATTGATAACACAGTGATATTTTGCTTGTTGCTAAGTAGTGCCTTCTAGAACTTCAGAACTTTTCAATTTCTCATGTTGTGCCAGTGAGGAGTTGCACAAAAACCTGGGATGAAGCTGGTCAGCTGACCAGAACTGGCTAAAGAGATATTCCACACCATAGAATGTCATGCTCCATTTATAAATTGGTATTGAATTGACCAGGAGCTGCTCGGAGAGAGGCTGAACATTGATCAGCAGGTGGTGAGCAATTGTATCATGCATCACTTCTTTCTCTCATGTGTTATTCCACAGAACCATAGAATGACTTGGTTTGACAAGAACCTTAAAGATCATCCAGCTCCAACCCCCCTGCCATGGGCAGGGCAACTTCCACTAGAACAGATTGTTAAAATCCACTCCAGCCTGGCCTTGAATACTTTCAGGGATGGGCCAAAACTTCTCTGGGCAACCTGTTCCAGTGTCTCACCACCTGCACAGTAAATAATGCCTTCATAATATCGAGTCTAAACCCACTCTCTTTCAATTTAAAGCCATCATCCCTTGTCCAATCACTATATGCCTGTACAAAAAGTCCTACTCCAGGCTTTTTGTAAATTCTCTTTAGCTACTGGAAGGCTCCTGTAAGGTGTCCCCAGACTTCTTGTCTCTAGCCTGGTAAACCCCACCCCTTTCAACCTGTCCTCTTGGGAGGGGTGTTTCAGCTCTCTGACCATCTTCATGGCCCTCCTCTGGACTTGGTCCAGCAGATCCACATTATTCCTAAACTGTGAGCCCCAGAGCTGCATGCAGCATTCCAGGTGGTCTCTCACAAGAGTGGAGTCGAGGAGGAGAATTACGCCTCTCAATGTGCTAGCCCCACTGTTCTTGATGCAACCCAGGATATGGGCTTTCCAGGCTGTGAGTGCACAATGCCAAGACATATTCAGCTTCCTCTCCACCAACACCCCTAAGTGCTTCTCCTCTTGGCTGCTCTCAATCCCTTCATTTTCCAGCCTGTGTTTCTGCTTGGGATTACCCCAACATAGGCACAGCACCTTGCACCTGCCCCCACTGATCTGCACAAGGTTCACACTGCCCGACCTCTTAAGCCTGACAAGGTCCCTGTGGGATGGCATCCATTCCCCCCAGCATGTTGACTGTACCACACAGCTTGGTGTTGGCAAACTTGCTGAGGGTGTACCATCTTTGTCAAAGATGTCAACCAGTGCTGGTTCCAAAATTGACCCCTGTGGAACACCATTCCACAGTGGTCTCCACCTGGACATAGAGCCATGTGACCAC
This sequence comes from Hirundo rustica, assembly GCF_015227805.2. NCBI lineage: Eukaryota > Metazoa > Chordata > Aves > Passeriformes > Hirundinidae > Hirundo > Hirundo rustica. The sequence goes on along the minus strand of NC_053450.1, from coordinate 80,607,011 downwards.
AACCCGCTGAGTGCAACCATCCAGCCAAATCCTTAACCACGGAATAATTAATCCATCAAATCCATGTCTCTGTGGTTTAGAGAAAAGGATATCATGCAGTGTGAGGTTTTTTATCTTCCTTTTTTCATGTTAGAGCTGGGATTAATACATGGGAGTCACAGTTTCGTGTTTCGGACTCAGTGTTTATTAATTCTTATCTATATTACAGTCTCATAAGCCGTGAGCTCTGACTAACAAGGTAGAAAATGGAGGTGTCTCTAACTCTTTCCAAGCTTATCCAAGCACAAACTATCCAATAACAAAATGACACATATTATTTATCCTTTTAACCCAGTAACCAACCACCCAAGGTCTGCAATGCGGACCTTTTTCACCCAATTAGAAAAAACACCTGAAACCAAGAAGAAGAAGGTATAGAAGAAGAACTTAGACAACGGCTTAAATCCTCCATATTGCCCCATAAATATTACTATATAATAAAGCCTTAAATTTGAAATTTTTCACCCTGTGAGATCACACAATACTATTCAAACTACATACCCACAACCTCAGTGCTATCACTCAACTTTGGAAGTATGAACCACGACCTCAGGTCAAATGCAGTGCTTGCTTGAGGGTCAGTGCCTTTTAGCACAGAAAGCTTGAAATTCTCAGTTTCCAGAATTCCAACAACACAGGACAGTGTTAAGTACTTTGCACAAGTTCTGATAGATGACATCAGTTGCTCTTCTCTCATTCATCATTGCTGTAACATGGCTGTAACCTCATCATAGGTGGAAAATAAATTTGTCAGGCACAATTTGCTTTAAGGGAAGCCATAATAGCTGTTACCAATCATCTTATTTTCTGTGTGTCCTAGCATAGTTTCCAGGAGTATCTCCCCCATGATCTTGTTGGGAACCAAGGCTGAGAGACCTGTAATTCCCTTGGTCTTCCTTACTTCCCTTTTCAAAAATAGGCATTATATTTTCCCTTTTTCAGTCACTGGGAACCTTTCCAGACTGCCATGTCTTCTCAAATATGGTGGATGGTGGCTTAATAATTTCCTCAGGACCTTTGGATGTATCAGGTCCAATGGAACTGTGTACCTTCAGGTTCCTGAGATAGTTTTGTACCTGATCTCCCACTACAGCAGATGATTCTTAATTCTCTCATTCTCTTTTTCATTACAATTATCAATACTTTTATAAATTAGGAAAAGTAGTAGTAATAGTATTATTAATAGTATTAGTACTAGCAGTATCATATGTATTTTGTGTCAGTTATTAAACTCATTACATCTCAGCCCATGAGGTTTATTTTAGCTTATTTGCTTTCTCTCATTCTCCTCCCCACAAGGGGGAAAGTGGGCAGTGAGTGAGTGACAAACTGACTGGTAAAGAGCTATAGGCTGGGGTTAAGCCGTGACAACTATCAACTTTCATGACGTATTTTTCTTACTTGTTTAAAAATTTACAGTGATGGAAATATTATAATCTTTCAAGGCATTTCATTAAAGTGTATAATTACATTTACCATAGGTGTTTTGGGTGTTGTTTTTTTGGGTTTTTTTTTCCCTTCCTGATTAGGACATTAACCTGCATTATTCCCTTTCAAATCCATTATTGTCATTCTATTGACAATACACACAGAGAGCAGACACCCTTTTGCTTTACAGCTGTCTTATATGTATGTAGAGATTTAACACTTCTCCTCCAACTTCTCCTCTACATAGACTACATCAGTTCTCATTCAGGATGTCTGATCAATCCCATTGTTTTTCTTCAAACTCCCTACAATTCATCTGCAAATTTCAAAAATTTATGGCCTGATAACTTACCACAGTCACATGAGTGGAATACCATAGACACATGATTTTCTCTGTGGAAATGTGCTTCTATTGAAATAAAAAAACAGAACTATAATTTTTCCAGAAGTACAAATTAAGCCGTTTGGTTCATACCTCCTGTCAAAGACTGAAATATTATGGTTTATCGCTTAAACATTTTTATGATGGACTTTTGCTTATTATGGCAAAGTTGTTTTACAAAATCTGCATGGAAGACCACTGCACCCTGAATATGGCCCCTGGGCTGAGGCCCTGAATTGTGAGTTAAAACACCTAAGGCTATTCCAGATAAGAAAAAGTGACACTATTATTTTAGCATATTCACTGTGCAAAGTAATTTATAGGACTGGGAGGACACTTCCACAGGAGGATCAAGCCCAGCAGTTTTGGGGCAGAGGCCATAGCTTAAGGCTTATCTGCTGCCAGGCTTGCACAGACCCTCCCACCAAAGTGGGGAGGAGGAGGGTCTTGGGTGTGTGGAGCAACCTCTGGTTAGAGCCAGTGAACACCCATCCTCCCTTACACAAACTGGCTCAGTTGTGAAAACATCCCCCTGCTCTGGGAAAGCCACGTCCACTGGACATGCATGTGAAGAGGCAGCAGAGGAGGTGTCACAATCCATCAGAGGCCCTTGTAGTTCTTCCAGACTCATTCCTGAGGCCTTGCACCACAACACTGTGCATGATACAAAACAATGCAACTGAACCACAGTCAAACTTGCCCCCCCCAGGAGAGGCATCAGGGTGTCCCCACGTGGCCCAAACATATATTAATCCTTTGGATTCTATTCTTTTCTGTGGGGGACCCTCACCACCAAGAAGAACAAGTGGAGGAACAGACGAGACATTGTTGGAACCCATGGAGTAGTGATATGTTTTTTCTTAATATGTCTCTGTCAATCTTCCTGTCTGTCTGCCCTCCCCCCCCCCCCCCCCCCCCCCCCTTTCTATTTCTTTCTTTCTCATTCTTTCTCTTTGCCTTTTTTACTGTTAAATAAAATATATAATTTAAAATAAAATATATCAATTTTTTTGGCATCAGCATTCAATCTTGTTTGATTTTAACCCTGCTTCGGGGAATATTTTGAACCTTTGAATACTTGTAATCCACAGAGAGCTCACTTGCTCTTCTTTGATTAGAGCAGATCACAACAAGTCCTTAGCTCTTGATTTCCTTTTTTTTATCCACCCCTCATTTCCCAGATCTGGAATTTTCCACATTTCCAATTAGTTAATCTTCTCATTACAAAAAGGCAACACAAAGTGAGTTGAAGCTTCTGGATGAAAGATGTATTCTTGCAATATGTCACCAAATGTGCAAATAGAAGTACAACATTAAGTGGCAGAAGGAAGAAAGAATATAATGGATATGAATTTATTCTCCTTTGTTGCCAGGATCATTGTGGAGCCTGGAGCCCTCCCTGTGGGGCACTACTTTCATGTTTGTCCCTTAGTCGGGGATGCCTCACCCTTACTCAAGGCAGAGTAGATTAGATACAGGTGGAATTTCCTTACCATAACATGTAAACTTGGTATAGCAGAAGTTTACTCTCCATGGCAGGGGGTTTGGAACTAGGTCCCTTCCAACTCTAACCATTCAATGATTCTTTGATTCTACTTCTGCTAAATTTTTAAATCTCACTGCTGTCTAACTTACCTATCCATCAGGTTCTTACCTGTCTGATTTTTGTTAAATCCTTCATGCTCATCTCAGCTCTTCACCTGTCTGCTTGGTTCTCCTGGGTCATTCCACTGATAACTCCCTTAAGGGAGCTGATCCTCTGTTTAAACTACATTGGGGGGGAAATCAATAGAGTAAATCAGTATATCCAACTCTTTCATAAGTGAAAACAGCTGTTCATTCCCTCATTTTCACTCTGTAGTGGTTTCTTATTTGTTAAATTTAGTGTAGTGGTTTTAGTGGTTTTGGTTTGGTTTTGTTTGGTTTGGTTTGGTTTTTTTGTTTTGGTTTTGTTTGTTTGTTTTGTTTTTTCTTTGTGGGAGAAGATCAGGAGAAGTAAATCAGGCTTAAGCTTAAAAATAAATAAATATCTTTATTAACACACACTAAAAGGATGGAAAAGTTGGAAAAACAAAATTTAAAAAAATGAGATTTTAAAACACTTTTCCTTTCTTTTACAAGCTGTTAAGTTTCTTGTAAATAGCATAGAGAGATACAACTTGTGATTGTTAGTCAGTTTCACTATTTAAACATAATCTTTCATTACTTTAGGAGAGGACTCTCTCTAGAGTCTTACTGAGACATTAGCCACAAGACAAAAACAGTTTTTTGGCTCATAATGATACAAATCTGCAACTGCTTGGAGTTTTTGCAGATTGTGCTGTTCTTCTTATTAGTAGCCTTTCTCTTGGTTAATTATGCACCTTTTAGTGCGTCTGGGGTACAGTTTAAGAATGTTTCTTTTAGTACAAAACAAGGATTCTCTTCTATCTCTAAAATTGTCTCTATCTCAAAAGAAGTAGAAACTTCATTTTACTTCAGGAGTGAGGGGCTTTGAGATTTTTGCTTAAATCTCAACCATATCAATTTTCAGTTTTGATTAGAACTAGTATTTTTTTAAACAACATTAAGATGTTACAAGAAAGTCTATTTTTTAAATCGTTTATTTCAGAGAAGTCCTGTTAAAAATGTCTACATCCTCAATCCTTCTTTTAATAATCTTTATCAGTTCTTTCACTCTTGTTTTACTGACTTCATGCAGTGTCTTTTTTATGCCTTGTTGCAGCGCATTAATTGGGTTTATATTGTGTTCCATTTTTATATTGGGGGTTGTAATGTTTTCTATTGTATCCCCTTGGAAACTGTATCACGTGGTTTGTCCCTGCACAGCAGTGCCTATCCCCCACACTGGAATGTAACCCAACTCTGTTCCACTCCCACCTTATCCCTGATTGGGCAGTGGCTTGTCACTGCCTCTAGGCCCTTTCCCCCTGGGAAAAAGCCATGGGATGGGCGGGGCCTCGGTCTCTTTGGCATCAGAATGGGGATGGAGAAGGAGTTAAAGGAGCTCTGGACCAAATAAAGCTATCATTTCGCCCCCTGGACAAAGAGCAGGCTCTTGCCTTTTGCCATTGACGGCCGTCTGGGTCTCTCTAAAGAACCACCACATTGCGTACTTTGTTTCTTTGTTTTCTCTAGCGAAAGGTTAGGCTTTAGAAGCTTCATGTTGCACGGAAAGGGTTAAATCTTCCCAAGTCTGCAGTAGCCATGTGATTTTTGCAGGACAGTAGTCTCTCTGCCACTGCACTTCAGATTGGCTGGGTTTCTTTTTTCTACTCTTTTCTTTCTCTCTCTGGAAATTATTGTAGGAGGGGAGAGGGGGTGGGCGGGAGAGTTTTTCCCACCCGTCAGTGACAATCAGGGCGGCCCTTGGCCTAACCACGCCCATAGCTGTTATCAGGGGCCTGGCAGAGATTCTTCCCTGCTCCAGGGCTCCGTGGCTTCAGGGAGGGTATTTTTCAAAATTGTTGCTGTTAAGCTGCAGCCTCTCCTCCCCCACTGGGAACCAATGGAGCCTGGCCAGGCCTTGGGCCTGTTCTCCCTACAAAGGAGGGGCGGGGGAGCAGCAGGTCCCAATTGGTGTTATCTGTTCAGCTGACCAAGAGGAAAAGGACTGACCTGACCAACATTAGGATTTATATGGGTACCACCCAAAGTCGCATTCAACATTTTCAGTAGTCAGAGCAGATGCCTATACCTCAAACTGGCTTCTGATAAGTCCTTGTCCTTTCTAAAACAATTTCTAGGGTGAAAGTGTAATACTTCACATTCCTGCCTAACTAAAACCAGACTGTGCTAACCCATGACACACTCCTACATCAAGTAGATCGCAAATCAATTTTGCAGTGTTTACTTGTTTTGTTGGATTTACTCTTGGTGAGGGCAGCATGGAGGAAGAAAGAGGAGAGGGGTCTCGTCATGGTTTTGCTGTAGTAACTGTATCCTGTGTGCCAGTTTGCATAACTTAAATGGAAAAGCTTAGAAACATGCCAAAGTGCTTCATCTGCTAACTAGACAAACTGAATAGCTGCTGATAAAGCTGTATTGGGTGACTTATTTCATTTTAAAGGAAGGCATCTAACAGGATTTACATATTCCCCTTCTGGTAGCTGCGATAATCTGACTTCTGAATGAGGGGGAGAAGCTTATGCATATGAATAAGAAACATTTGTTTATTTAAAGAATGATTGACAGAGGGTCAAAAGATAGATCTGATGTGATTTAGATCATCTGTTGTTTTCCAGCATCATCTAAAGAGACCTCTCAGATTGTCCAAAGGTCTGCAATACCAAAACCGTAAGGACCCCAGATTTGATAATAAAAAGATTGCAACAGCATGAAATAGTAACATTTCCTTGCATCTTTAGGAGCCCAGAAACACTTAATAATCCTTATTAAGTAATTTTCAAAGAATCTTTCTGACCAAATTTAGGAAGGGATGTGATTGTGTGTGCGTGTGTAGACAGCATAGATGTACAAACATCCCACAAAATATTTCTAGTTTAGTATCACGGACAGTAAAAGAGAATGGGAGCTTTTGCAATGACCAGCAGTTTTGCTGCCTCAATAGTTTTTTTTGTCTTTCAAGTTACTCAGAAAGATCCCCAGAGCTGGCTCAAGACCTCTTTCACCAGAGACACAGAAAAAAAGATAAATTTTGTAGCTCTATAGGTGCGAATCTGAGAATGGCTGAGCAGCAATACAAAGCCACAGGGAAGCTGTGGTGAGGTGAGTTGCTTGCTCTTGCTCCTGCTGTCTGGCAGATGGGAAAATGTGAGGAACAACTGCTCCCAGACCAGCAGCTGCCACTGTTGCCTGCCCACTTTCCAGAACTCTGGCATAGATAAAGCTTGTCTTGGGGTCATGGACATCATTCGTATTTCCATTTTGACCATGCCTCTTTTTTTTTTTTTTTTTTTTTTTTTTCTTCCCCCTATGCATTTGCACTACGTATCTGTTTTCTGCACAGGATTCTAACTCTGACGTGTATATGCTTAAAAAGAACTGCATTGGATCATACTACTGTGAAGTAAAATACCAGTTGTGTTTTTAAAGATTTTTTAATACGAGACTTTTAATGCAAATTGGCATTAACTCTAATCGCTTTCTATTAATCTTTTCAGTTTGTATCAGCTCTGTCTTCTGTTTTTTGAAGCTGAATGAAAAAGACATGAACAAAAAGTTTTAGTTCCATTTGTTTCCTGAAAAAAATCTAGAATGAATAAAGAGACACTTCATCTTTTGCTTTAACAAGTTGATAAATTTAAATACAGTCCCTCTCTACCAAGAGATATTCAAGTCTACAAGCACTGAATATTTCTGTGCACCAAGGGTATGTTCTTAAGGAAATTGTGATTAGAATTTAAGTCTCTTCCATGAAATTAATTTCTTATACTTGTATTTTAGATCTTTTTCAGTCCATTTTGCATTTGCCATTTACTCAAATCCCTTTTAACAGTTGTCATGTCCACTGCATTTTAGAACACTTTAGTCAGTGCACATGGTACTGCTGATATGAAACGTTCCTAAAGAGTTTTCCAGTATGTAGGTACATTTCCACAATAGAGTTGTTATCTCTTTTAGTACTTTTTTGGCATCTTCCCACTGAGTTTGATCTATCAGTCATTGCTTTGCTATCTTCTCTGGCCATGTTTAACAGTGCTTAGAACCATATTTGAATATGGCTTTTCTCTAGGAAAAATCTGTTCTTCCTTGAATCTGGTTTTCATTAATAAGGTTTCAGAACAGTCACCAGGAGGTGTGTTTGATCTAAACCCCAGCATTTTCTGCATTCTGGCCCTTAATTGCATGTATTGTTAGAAAACTATTTCATATTAATAGATTGCTTTTTCTACTTGCAGGAAAGAGGAACACCTGTTGCTTTCAAAGACTTTCAAAAAATTCGGTTAACTGTTTCTTAACCCACACTTGTCGGTTTAATATATTTTTTGTTTGTTTGGTTGGGTTTTTTTTGGTTTTTTTTTGTACTGCACAGTCACTTCCATTTTAAAGAAATGGTACATATATATCTACAGATGTATATATTTAGATATAATTTACCTTGTAGACCTGTTTACTTTTTCCAGAAATTTGATTTTGAATGGAGAATTATATATATATATTTTCTTCATTATGCACTTCTAAGACTGAATCACTTTTTCAAATCTTTAAAGCCATACATGACGTTCAAAGTATTATGGAATTATTCAAACAAAAATATATGTCTGACATGTTTTAACAAACTATAGCTGTTAATAAAAGAATTTAAAATTTCTATTGGTTTTCAAAGAACTACTCAGTAAAAATAGCATGGGCAGTCAAAATAGAAGGTTATTAATCTTGAAATTATGCCATGTCATCCAGCAGTACTAGGTGATATCAGTTTATTTCTGAATGTTTATCTTCATAAGAAATTAGATAATTAAGAATGCTGGACAGTGATTTTGTGGACATTTCTGTGTACTGGAAAGAAGAATGCATAAGAGTTTATGAGTTTGGCAACACGGAAAAAGGGAAAGGATATTTCAAACTACATTTTACATTTATAAAACCTAAACATATTGGAGAATGCAAAACCATTATTTGAGGTTCATATGTCTCTAAATTTTACTGTTTCTTTTCCTCCATTTTTTTTCCAATAGCTTTTTTTACTTCCAACTCTGCACCTTTCCCCACCCAAGCAACTGCATCCTTTATTTTTTTAGCTAGGGATTAATGGCATTAGTGCTCTCCAGCTGGGAGTGGTCTTCATTTTCTGTCATTCGCTTGAGTCCATAATTTCTTCTGTTTTCTGTGACCTCATTATAAACCATAACTAACAATGACATATTTATGCTATGGCAAGACGAGTAGAACAGGTCCCTCTGAAACTAATATTAATTTTGTTCTTTATTTCCTTTCTTCAGTATAGACAAAGTATCAATGTTGTAATCATTATTTGGATACATATGGTAAAATGAAAGCTAATAAAGCTTTGCCCATAATTTTCTGGGAGGAAAAAGCTTCAATCTTTTGGCATTTATAAATTTTCCTCTCTTGTCACATCCAAATTAGTTTTTAGATACTCAGGGATTCAGATGTAGAACTCCTACATCAAAGTGCAGTAAACCTGAAATATGAGCAGAATTATTCAAAATTTTTGCAGAAAATAATATTAATTTATCATTATATACATATAGTATTTCCAAGATACAAATAAAATCAGAAAAAACAAGAGGATGAATCGCTGATTATCCAGTAACTTAAAAGTGTGAAAAAATATCTTGTAATCCAAATGACTACTGTTAATCTGAAAACAAGTTAGAGTAATTTTATAGACAAAAAAGGAAGAATTAACTCCTAAACAGTCATAAAACAAATCCCCAAACAACTACAGACAGATCAAACAAATTTTTAAAAAAGAACTTTAAAGCTGAATATCTGGAGTATGCAGTTTCTATATTTTTCTTTTACCTTGTCCGATATATAGACAATATATTCTGCCTCTCTCAGTATAAATAATTGTTTATAATGTATTACTGTCATCAGAGGACATTAGAACATTTCAGCTGGAAAGCTAGGTACAAATAAGGAAACAACAGAATCAGAATATGCAATTTCTCTCTTTGTGTGTGTGTGTGTGTTCTCCTTGTGCAAAATCATGTTATTTTTCTTAAGGTGAACAAGATCAAAATCCATCATAAGCCCAAACAGAAGTTGTTTGACTTTCTCCAGAGAAGACACTTAAAATTTCCTTTCTACTGTCTAAGGTTAGAAATATGCTTACGCCTTCAAATGTGTCAATGGGATTAAATGGAAAGATGATGCAAGAAAACTTGCATTGAAAGTCTAAATTATCCAAGTTTCAAGTGATATAACAGTTTTCTTACCTTTCTCTGAAAACCTAATAAAAGTTTATAGTTGACGTTAACCACTATTAACCTAAAATAAGCAAAAATATTTACAATTTTGCTGTAAGCAACAGTAAATTTATTAACAACGATTTTAAAATATTATCCAAGAATTTTGCTCTATTTCCTGCTTTATTTTTCTGAAGATTAAATATTCACATGTAGAAACATAATTTTAATACTGAGATAATTTATCTAGAGGAGAGATAAGCATTTGGAGTATTTTCTTGAGATGAATTCTTCATTATTTTGAAACCAATGTTTTCCCTCTTCTGAGTCAAGAAAAACCTACTGCAGTTTTCTAAGGTTCCCAAGGTCCACAGTTCAGAGTGGTCAGCAGGCCAGGTTCACCCTCATGCCACAGTAGGTCTCACTGTGTAAATCCAGCATTTGCCAAATATGAAGTGTGTTACTGAGCAGTATTCCCGCTACATCCCCATTGCTATGGTGCTCTTTATCATTGATACATAAAATAACATTGTGTCCAGTTAAGTAAAACTCATTGTAACCATTGTAGTGCTGTATGAATAAACAAACACAAAAGCTTTTCCAGATTACAGCATGAACAGTGATATAGACTATCTTTGCCAAAGAAAGCAATGACAAATTTTCTGGGACCAGCTTGCAACTCCTATGACATGCTAGTGATAAAGTTAATAAATCACAGGATATATTTAATGGCAGTGGTGGAAATTGTGCAGATGAGAGCTTTTGTTTAAAAAAGGCACCCAGAAAATGATCCCAAACCCCCCAATCCATAAACTACTTTCCTAATGGTAAGATGATGCATGTCTGACAAAATGCAGAAATGTACAACACACTATAACAAAACCCACCATCAATACAAGTGTTAAAAACAGTTTTTGAAAATCCTTTCCCATTTAATTCTCAAAAATAGTAAGCACAGAAAAATCCTGAAAATAGACGTGTGTGGCGGTGCAAGAATTGTTTTATTAAGTTTTTATAAGAAATTTTATGTTATGGTTCAGTTAGCTGTACCCCCAGTTTTGTAACAGTCCATCCCTTTTTGAGTTTTCTGTATAACAAGGTGTTGTATGTCAATCATCCCACCCCCCACCTATCCTTGTCAATCCCCTCTCCACCCCCACTCTGGGGCATCCTGTCTATCACTTCAGAACCCCTCCCCAGATTGGGAAATCCCAGAGGGAAGGCGTCGAGTGATAGGTCGCCACGGGGGGATTCCTTTTCTCTTGGTATCAGTGGTCAGAGGCTTGGGGGTGGACACCCCTTGTTTCCCCCTGAATCCCCTGATTTGTTATCCTGTTGTAACCTCCCCTGAACCCTCCCCCACTTATAAGATCAGAGAGGGAGATTCAAACTCTCTCTGGCCGGCAGTCTGGACGAGTTGCGGACCTCCCGCAGCTCGGCCTGAAATAAAACCTTCTTTTAACCTGCTTAGCCGAGAGCCATCCTTTTCCTACCGCCACTGTTGTCACGACACTATTTGGTCCAGCTGCTGCTGAGAAGCTGAGCCCAGCAGGTAAAGATAACCTGCTTGCATATCCGGACTGAAAATGTTCTGGCAGCTGTGCAGATCTGAGCCAGCCAGGGGCCAGTGTCCACCCGGTGTGGAAGAAGCACAGCCACAGGAGAGGTGGATATGATTCACCAAAGAGAATTAATTGCAGGTCACCAGTGGTGCAAGATCCTTTTTTAGGGGACCATTTCCTGGGCAGCCATAGGAGTAGGACATAATATTCAGGATTTAATTTATTATGTGGTTGCAATTAACTTTAAACTCTATTCAGCAATGACAGTCAACTTTTTCTTTTTTTTTTTCTTTTTTTTTTTTTTTTTTTTAACACAAATACAACCTGTGACTAGTGTTTTTCTTATCAAGAAATTTGTAGGTATAAAGTTATTAGATAAAGGAACTACTTCAGTTCTTGTGGTTTATTCAGTTACTTTTGTGCTCTTCATTTTGACATCAGTTAGAAGTAGTGAAAGCAGCATGTCACAGTTCAGATGACAGTTAACAATGGTAAAACAGTTAAGCTGCCTCAAGCTGACTCTTTTGAGATACAGACTGTCCTTGATGTTCATGTCTAGTGGTTTGCTACCACAGAAAAAGCTGATGGATGATATGTGGTAGCTGGAATTACAGTGCATTGAATTATTTTCCCTTGTTGTGCCTGACTCTGAAGAGTTTTATACTCTTGAAGTGCTATGCTGAAGTGAAGGGAAACACTATCAATCATTAAAAATGCCTTGCATTTTAAGATACTTACAGAGTGGAAAAACACTGGGATTGATCAAATAATTTATACCAAATCAAACAGGAAAAAAATCTAGTGTTTTTTTGTTTTCTCTTTCCTCCTTGTGATGTGTCCATAAAAAGGCTGCAAAATCTTTGAATGTGTATGTAAGTATCATGGATAAATATTTGCTCAAATCTGTCTGGAGTATGTCACACTATTTTGCAAGTGTTCAGTGTACACTCTGCTAAATGAAAATTATGCTAGTATCTCAGTGAATGATCACAAGCCAGGTTCTTTTTCTGCTCTTCAGCTGAAGGAATGTGTTGCTTTTAAGGGAGTGGGAAACTTGGAGATACTGAGATTTTCTGTCACTTTCTTCTTAAGTAATTCATTATTTCTTTTGTAATACTTGCTACTGGATTGCTATCACAGAATTTGAGATAAATTTAGGTTTTGTTTGTTTTTGAATAAAAAGAAACATGAAAGCTGAGATTTTTTTTTTTAAAGTTTTGAAAGAGGAATTAAAACACTTATAATAATTACAATTTAAAGATTAAACTCTTCCATTCTGAAGCATGCATGCATTTGAAAATAGGAGATTGTCCAATCCGAGCAGATGGAATCATAGAGTTAAAAAACTCCAGGACTTTTTCAGAAAAACAAGATCTTTCTTTTTTTTCCACTGCACTTGATGCTGTGCTCTTTTAAACACTCGAACTGCTGAGTAGAAGTTTAAATTTGCCACTTTTTAGTTAGAGAAAATGGACCACAACTGAGATATATCACCAAATCCAGTTGTGATTTATCTTTGTTGAAGAGCAGTATTATATTTGTAACAAGATATTACACTCACAAGCTATATTCACTGTTTTGCTCTAAGGAAGGAAGAAGAGAGAGTGACCTAGATCGATGGATTGACACAATGCACAAAACATTGTTCATTATCATTAGGGCCCAATGTACAGAATCAGAAGCTCTAAGTTCATCGAACTACAGCATCATGTCTGAAAATGTTCATATGTCTCTTTATATTCCCTTGAGAAAAAACCAAAAATTGTCTTAAGTGGGCCAAACTTAACCAGTAGGAGTTCTACTAACATTTCAAACAAGGGGTCGCTAACTAAATCAGTGAGAGCTTATGGGCTTCCCAAAGTTTTGTAACACAGGAAGAGGCATAAAGAAGAAAAAAACAGAATATTATGTGTTGAGGGTTAAGTTTCCTGTAGAATTCTCCCCCCGCCCCCCCCCCAACAAGTTGCTAGGCTACTAAATACTGATAGTTAGAGGGTGCTTAACCTGGACAAAGGAAGCTTAGTTTTGGGGGAGGGAGAAAGCTCCTGGAGAGCTGAGGGTGGGGGTCTCACTGCTCTTGGTTTTCCGGGGAGGATGGTCAGCGACTGGTGGCTGCCTGGAGTCCCCTCAACATTATGGGTCTACCTCTTTTAGAGTCTGATCTAATTCCAAGAAAAGCCACAAAGGATCCATTCTTTTGAGTGTATATTGGTCTTTCTAGTTGAAAGGCAGGTCTAGACAGTGGACAAAAATCTCTGTACAGAATATACCATGAGTTTTCTTGCAGAAGGTGTTAACAGCAACCTGTACTCATAGCACTATTCAGGTAGAACAAATGTGGTAATGTGTTCATGATTCACACAGAGCATAATAAGTACAGAAGAATCTGAAAACAAAAATTCTTTCAGTGATCCTATTCCCTGACAATGTATGGTAGACATTGTGAGCAAGTTTCTTCATCCTACTGTATGTAGTTATCTTGTACTTTGGCTTTGGTAATAAGTTATTTTATGCCAGGTAATACTAAGTGCATTTGTAGGATAAAATCAGCCATGTGCCCTCACAAAAACTACAAATGTTGTTTGGGACTGATAATACAAATGCACGCACAGCGCACAGATACATCTGCCTTAGAAGCACTGAGAACTACTAATGGCTTAATCCAGTAAATCAAGTACATCTTGCACAAACAAACAAACAACAAAACCAAACAACAAAAAAAAGAACTAAACCACTTATTTCAAACCAGCATTTAAGTATGCATTTCTCCAGTTTTATATAATCATCTAAAAAACATTTTTTGTTGTCTTAGCTAAACAGGATACCAAATGCCAACACAAAATTCAATTACTCTTTTAAAAATATCATTAAAACCCCACAATTATTGAACATTATGCTTACACAGTGGCAGAGAGATAGGTGAATGGTAAATATGGAAACTTACAGCTGAATATACCTTGCTATGTAATTGTAAAGTCACAAGAGAAGAAAGAATATTTTTAAGGAGTTATTCCAGGTATTGCTTCAATGTAGGATTTCTCTGCATAATGAAGTATGCTTTGGGATAGTTGTTTAGGTGCTTGGTCAATTCTTAAGGCACGGATTTCAAGAAATACAAATTCATTTTTTCTGAATCCATTTTGAATCCATTTGTGCCTTTTTTTTTTTTTTTTTTTTTCTCCTACAGTCTTAAGCCCTGAATTTGAGCTTCTTAAGATGTTTTTTTAGCTTAATACTTATGCTACTATATGTACTTATACTATATACTATACTTCCTTTATGTCATCCAGTATCAAAACTAATCATAGGGGAAAGGAGTCTGGAGAAGAATGAGAGAAGATGTTATTTATTTGGCAGGTTCATTATGTAGTGAGTATTTTCCACGGAAGGAAGAAAAAAAATAGAGGAGCTGATGCTTCTGAGAGAAACACCAGATGCTTCCTCAAATTCTTTCAAACATATTGATTGAGCCTACAGCACTCGCAGAATAGTCTACAAGCTGGATGTAGATTTCTCACACATGGACTGGCATTTTTTCCCTTTACTTTCAGTAAGTTGAACTACTTCACTTAAGATCATCAGCAATATTTACCACTGTCAACCTGGAATGCACCAAAATGCACCAGATTTACCCAAAATACCAAAATCTCATCTGGATCTTATATATAATTATATTCCAGTTTAAATGTTCTGGTTTCCTCAAAGTTTTCCCAACAGAATAAAATAAACACAAATAAAAAAGTGCTAAATGATAGACATACTACTCTACTGGAACATGTTTCTTTTGTGCCAGTTTTATAATTTCTAAAAAAAAAAAAGTTTATATTTCTGGGATATGTACATATTTTTAGCATAATAAAACAATTATACATGGCTTGACTATACACAAACTTTCTCTTTTAGAAATCACTATTTACCTAAATTTCACAGATGTGAATCAATATATCTTCTAGGTATCCTTGTACAAAAATATTCATCCATAGTGCTAAAAATAACGATAAGGTTGTAGATGCTAATAAATTGTATACTTTAAATGATAAAGTGCATTAGTTTAATTATGCTACTTCATTAGCAGTGTTCATGTCCTCTTCTGTGAAGTTACCTACTTTAATATATAAGATGATTCAAAACTTTGAAGTGGATATGTAGGGTTTAATTGTACAGGGAATCTTCTAGATAAAACAACTTCACTTACAAAGTATTTAGTTATCATAATCCAATTAATTTTGATAGAAATCGGCTGTGTAAAGGACTCCAGAAAACCTGGGTTTTTTTCCCCTTTTTATCCAAATATTTTAAAATAAATAAAGACATTGATAATAAATAATCTGCAATATTTTTTCACTGTTCATAAACAAGTCACCTTCCCCTCACCTATTCTTATCTAGTGACAAAATAGCAATAGTGAGTGCATCAATAGAATAAAGGAGTACCAGAGGAAGAAATTGGTCTGTAAATCTCATTAATTTGGTGATAGCACAAAGAGAAATTATCCACATGCTGAAGCACAACATTATTCTCTTACAGAAGGACAGGAAGGGTGAACTGTTGTTTGGCATGCAGTATGTTAAATCCATTTCCGTAAGCCAAGTGTGTAACATTACTCAAAATTTCTTTTGTGGAAAAGAGCTACAGTATGCTGACACTACCCATCTTTTAGCTTGTTCAGCTCACAGACACTGACACATAAAGAATCCCATCTTCCATCTCTTTGTTATATTAAAAATAATAATAAAAGTTATTATTCTAGCAATAAGCTCATGTTCTTTCTTGCAATATATAACTCAAAATGGGCAAATATTTATTGTGTCAGGAAAATATCAGTAAGTCCAGTAGTCACAAACCTCCTTTGAATTATTTCTAGAGCATTTATTAGAAAGGAATAAGCATATTAGAGGTGTGAATCCTTGAAAATAACAGCTTAAATCAAAATGGAGATGTGCAGTCTTAACTGCCAGTATTTTGATACTGTTTTAAAATATCATTAGAGGGTTTTTGTCTTACATTTTGTTTGTGTGAACTGCATTTTCAAAGAACCTTGAGCTAATCTTCTAAGGAATACATAAACCTCAGCAAAATGTTTCCTGCAGTGCTGTAGAGCTAATCATCTGGTGGTCTAGGAAGAGTATTTGGTTGGTCTATCCACAAGATGTCAACAGAGTTGCTCTCAAACCTTTTATTTTTGTAACTGAGCAAGAAGATGAGAAAGAAATTAAGAAAATAAGAAGGCTTATGGGCAAAAGCAATCAATAGCAATAACCAAATGTTTCCTAGTTGCAATACCAGCAGAAATGGGCCACAACTTCAGCCCAGGCAGAACCTGATGCAGATTTCTACTCAGGGCAGTGAGGCAGAACAGCCTGGCATCTTCAGATAACAACACATCAAGCATTCTAGGAGCAGATAGCTCTGCTGGGAATGACTGCTACAGTTGTTAAAGCCATAACTCCCAGATGGCCATACAAAGCCCATGGAAATAATAGTAGTGGTATTTTGATTAGTGATGTCAGTGCCCTTGTCTGAGTCATGGTGGCTGCAGCCACGGGGTTACCCGTGGGAAGTGCCATGGAAACGTGCATGTGAGCCAGGGAAACAGCTGCACCAACATGGGAGCAGAATTCAAGGCAGAGCTCTAACAGCTACCAAAGGTTTGACATTTGCCACGTTTGAGGAATGCAGCACCGAATAATCGGAAAATTCAGTTATGCTTCACTTTTTAGCACCCACTACTGTTTAGCAATGTCCACAGCTTGACTGTGGATCTGACACAGTTGCTAAACTTTCTCTCTGTTGCAGGGTTTTTAAGACAGAACTGTCCACTTAATAATGATTAAGGGTGTTTGGGTGTTGGGGTTAAAATAAAGATTCCATGTTGTTGCTGTGTGTTATTTGGTTTCATATTGTATTTCATTTTTATATTGGGTTTTATAAAGGTTTTTTTCTCTACATCCCTGTTCTCCTGGAAAATGTAATATCCCAAAGTTTGTCCCTGCCCTTCCCCCAGCCCATTTCCAACATTCCTCCCAGTCCCCTTCCCGGAATGTAATCCCCAACCCTGTTCCACTCCCACCTTATCCCTGATTGGGTATTGGCTTGTCCCCTCCCTGAGCCTCTTCCCTGGATCAAAGCCACAGACCATATAGCTGGTCTTTCTCTTGGTTCAGGCAGTCAGACGGGGCTCATGACTCAGGCAAGGTCTGGGGCAGCAACACGGAAGAAAGACTGAATAAAGCCCTGATTTCACCTCAAGATCAAGTGCAGACCTCTCTCCTTTGCGAGACGGGGTCTCGCTCTCTCATGCTAAGGGAAAGGTTCTCAGCCGCCTCCTGGGTTTTGGGACCCAGAGGAAACTCCTTCTGACTGTGGCTTGTCTCGCTACCCTGGGCAAAAAGGAGCCAGAGAGCTCCATGAGAGACACAAGCTACACAATGTGAATGAGTTGTGGCCACCACCAAACATTATCCCACACTGAAGAAAAATGTGTATCTGATGAAGAATTTCTGGATATTTCAGGTTGTATGTGGAAAAGTACTTACAATATTCTTCCATAAGAAACCTGAATTCAACAGGAGGGTGGAAGTGTTTGAGACTGCAAAGTAATTAGAACAATAAACAAATAAGCTGAGAATCTTCCCTCTGATGCTGGTACCTAAAGAATGAATACCTGAAGAAAAAATTCTTACGTGAAAACTTTTTGTCTTACCTTTCTTCTTACTCATCTTCTTCACACTAAGCATGTTTGTGATTTTAGTTGCAAACTACATTAAATGTACATTCATATGTTACTAGGGAAATGGTTTTATTTTAATATAGAAGAGTTTGATTCCCACAAAGAGCAATTCTTTAACAAGAATTACGCAATGTACTAAGCCAGAATAGGTCATGACATACAGCAAAGTTGTCCTGATGGACTTACTACTACTTTGAATTCTTGTTTGCTACAGAATAGAGGATTGAAAAAGTGAAATACCTCTTACCTAGGAATGGAAGTAACAGGTGGGGAAGTGACAAAATAATTTTTTTAAGAGAGGAAGAAGTTAAGGTTTTACAGAGAAATATACATATATAGAAGACAAGCTTTCTAAGAAACTGTATGGGACTTTGATCTTAGAAACTGAAGTGGAGGGATAACAGATCTAAGTGGGGAGCAGGGCACCAGGGGCAATCAGACACAAGTGCAAGAAGATTAGGAGGTGTGGAATGAATTTCAAAATAGGTATCCAGAATTTTTGCAAAAAATAAGGAGTTAAAAGGAACTATCCATAAGTACTTATGAACCTGAACTTTAAAAAGGATGCAAATTCCTTGGGAAAAATAGGTATTTGGATTAATTCACTAGCTACTGGTCTTATATATAATACAAGGAGGGGAGGCAGGAAATAAACAAACAGAATCTCACCAAACTGTAAGTTAGTAAAGATATTCAAGTCTCACACTTTGCTCTGTAGTGTTGTGTATGTACAAGACTAGAGTGGCAGAACAGACAATTAATCTGTGTTTCAGGAAGAGTACTTCAAGAACCTCTATTCCTCATGGAACACAAATTTTTTGAGGACAAAAGTGGAATACTTCTTATCTCTAGTACCAGGAATTTGCTCTTATTCCTGCTTGGGTTTTGTCAATCTAAGAGATTAAACTATCTAATTACTACAGAAAAAGCTTAATTAACCATACAACTAATTTTGGTTGGTTGATTGGTTTTGCTTTTAGTTTTGGTTTTTGCCAGATGCATCCCATCACTAATGATTTGAAGGCAATATTTGCACTGGTATGGAACTTTAAATGACATAAATGTTAACTACCATGCAGATATGTTTTGCATGGAAGATCCCTCTCAAAAGAGTACCTAAAAGCTTGAGAACAGCCAGGGCTGTGATCCAGGTGAAACATTTTTTTAACAGCAGGTCATGTAAGGCGCAGCAAAAGGGACAGTAGTCAGTACAAGTAAGCTGATGGTCTTCTAGTTTTGGATGTTTCTTTCAATTTCCAGGTCCCTATTGGGTAACACAATTACAGACAGCATAAGGAAGTTGGTGCAGGTATCTATCTCATGGAATTCCCTGAATCAGGTGTACTATTGGTACATAAATCTTCAGAATAGACACAGTCTTTCAGTCACTGTTTCTAACAGCTTTGACAACAAAATGTTTGTCTTCATCATAGCAGGCACTGAGAACAGGAGAGAATGCATTGTTTTGCCATTGTATACGATCTTAATGTGACAAAAGCTTCAATTGTGGTCACTGTATGTCAGGATTCTGCACTTACTTATGAAAATCAACTATCAGTAATAGTAGTTCTACTCTTTCCCATTCACAGTAGTCAACCTAAAGTGTACCTGTGTTTAAGAGTGAATGTTAGATAATGCCAGTGCCTGTCTTGCTGCCATTTGAGCTCAGTATAGGGGAACAGAACTTAGTAATTTTGGGTTAAGACAAATGTTGGAAGATTGTTAATTGATTCTACCAGAAACAGCAATTCAGGCATCTCTTTAGCTACAGGTGAAATAAAATAAATAAATAAATAAATAAATACAACAAACAAACAAACAAACAAAAAACCTTAAACAATCAAGAAAAGTGCTTTATAAAATGGATAAACCACAACCACACAGCCAGTTTAACAACTTTTAAGTTTAGAAAATAAAACTTGTTTCTTTTGTATAATATTACAACTTGGTACTTTCTTCCACTTATCTCTTCCTAGAGATTTATGCCTTCTCAGCTATAGCCTGAGCACACAGATTTCAGCTGGCATTTGGTATATATGAGAGGTGAGAGCTTGAGAGAGAAAGTTACAAGTATAGCAGAAATAAAAACTACTCAGGTCAATCATATGCAGTAAAGCTCCAAACATGATGGAATAAAAAAATAATTTTTTAGATACAATCTTAGCAGTCCTATTATTGTGTCTGAACAGTTGAATAGAAAATCAGCATCAGTCTCCAGTGCAGGAATATGAGCCCTCTTTGGAAGAACAAAAAAGGTGTCTAACAAATTCTACCTATCCATCAACTGTTTATCTGAATGTCAAAGAGAATCTGCAGTAAGTTTGTATCTCTCTTGTACTGGGGAGCCCAGGCCCAGTATTCCAGATGTGTATCACCAGGGATGAGCAGAGGGGAAGGAGCACATTCCTTGGCCTGCTGACAACACTCCTCCCGTGCAGACTGGGATATGGTTGGTTTTCTTTGCTATAATATGCATTGCTTGTAAGTGCTAAATTGAAATCTAATAAGACCCCCAGGTCTGTCTCTGCCCAGGTGATTTCCAGCTGGTGGTCCCCCAGTGCTTACTGGTGCCTAGGTTATTCTTCTTCAGATGAGGAGGATATTGAAATGGATATACTCATGCATGTACTTGTGGGAAGACTAAATTGATTAAATTCTTTCACACTACCTGACAAAAATCCTGTGTACAGTAAAATGTACTTATACATTAGGAAATGGATTTCATCCTATAAAGAAACACATAAATAATCCCTCCACCATTGTGATTTTAAAAAGAAAAAAGGAAAAAAAAAAAAAAAGAGAAAAGAGAGAAGAGAGAAGAGAAGAGAAGAGAAGAGAAGAGAAGAGAATAGAGAGAAGAGAAGAGCAAGAGAAGAGCAGAGAAGAGAAGAGAGAGACGCAGACGAGCAACAATCTCCAGCCTATAAGACCGCATAACTTCATCACAGAAGAGCAGATCCACAATCCTATAACCTCCGGAGCTCCTCACTCCCGTCTTCACCCCCCTGTCACTTCCCTTCCATCCCTTCCCTTCCCCGGCCTTCCCATCCTTCCTTCCCTTCCCTTCCCTTCCCTCCCTTCCTTCCCTTCCCTTCCCTTCCCCTTCCCTTCCCTTCCCTTCCCTCCCCTCCCCTCCCTCCCCTCCCCTCCCCTAACATCCCCCCCTAAACGTAAATACCAGAAAAGAAAAGAAAAGAAAAGAAAAGAAAAGAAAAGAAAAGAAAAGAAAAGAAGCAGCAAAACAAAGACCCTGCCTGAAGGCCTGAATCTGAAGTTTATTTGTGAAAGTTGTTTATTTTGGAGCCAGACCCAGTAATTCCTAGAATGATTATAAGCTCAGTAAATGCCCTGCCACTAATGGGTTGACTTCAATAAATGAGTTAGGATGGCAGTAGTAAATCCTTTGGGGAACTCAGCAATTAAGTCAGTATATGCAATTTATTAGACCAAAGTACTTCATCCAGATCCTATTGGTAAAAAGCATTTCCCCTTTTTCCACTTAAGACTTCTAGACAATCTTGAATTCTAAGATGGTCCCAACATCTCATTTTTCCCCTCAAATGTGGGTCACCTAACCGATGGTATTTTATTGAAGTGTAGGATGTAGCATGCAGTAAGTTTTAATATGCCTTAGAGCATTAGCTTAAAAAAAAAAGGGAAAAATTTAGCTTCATATTATTTTTTCCCTGGGTGCTTTTTACACTAAAACTCATATAACTGGATAATTTCACTGCCATAGATGTTAAATTTACCTTTATCTGTCTAATAGGATGACCTTTTTTTTATACTCTAAGTGACATGGGGACATAGAAAAGTCTTGAACTGATAGGAGATAGAATTCTTTGAGGACTGTGTAAGTGTTATTAATTAAATAATGTGACAATCAGCAGTATTTAAATTAATTTTCTATTTGTTTTTAATTTTTTAATAATTATTGACTGGTTTGGCCCATATTTTCTACATAGAAATTGATCACAAAAACTATGGTGCAGAGCACAGTAAGAACAGCGATTCTGCAAAATTTAGCAGTTTGTTATTGGAGTGTCTCTGTCAAATCTGTCAAAGATTCTGCTAACATGGAATTCTAATTCTGTTAAAATATCAGCAAGTTTAAATATACTGTTAATGCATGTGCTTCACCTCATAAAGTGTTGGAATGAGTTTCCTCTTATTTTTCTGTTATGCTGTAAAAAATAATGATATTTAGGATGCTGCACACTGTGCAAATGTTGGGACTCCAGATTGTATTTTTTAATTATTTAAAAAGCAGCAACGGATTTAGGCCAGGACTCTGTATCTCTTGGACTTTAGAAAAACCTGGAGTAAGCCAAATCAAGTGGACATAACTAACATTTAAAAGTGGTGACAATTCACACCACATTTAACTTATTTTTCCTAGTTATTTTAATGTGACAGATAGCAAAGGAGGCTTAACTATGGCTTTTATAACAGCTTTCCTATTATTCAGGCTTCATGGGCTTGGATAACCATTTATTCCATACCAGTCCTGCTTCCTTTGCTTGATCATGCAGCAAAGTTGCAATAATCCTATTGGTAACATTACAGGCTGTTGCTATGGAAATTAATGTATTATCTCAGAAAAATGACAGATGGGTTGAGGAGGGAACAAGCCCATACTTAAACACTGATCCTTACATGACTAACTAATCCCTAAACGGATGTCACTTAGAGAACAGCTAATTTCAAAGACTTTACTAAAACCACGTGCCTAAGAGGAACAGCAGAGAACAGTGGCTATGCCAAGTATTTTGCTTCAAAATAGTTGCATTATCTCTCATTCATGTCCACTTGTTTGTATTGCTTTTCTCTTAACATGTTCCATACAACCCGTAGTAGATCAGGAACCATCAGGAGATAGCAGGAAATAGCAGCATTGCGTGTGCAGGTTAATAATAAGAGCTTCTTCCCATCTCTCCCTTTGTAAGTGAATTATGTCATTAAAAAAAGAAGTAGAAAAGGCAGCCTCAGTACAGTAGTTGTCATTTGCTGATACAATTCAGATTAAAAAAAAAACCAAAAAAACAAACAAAAAAAACAACAACAACCCAGAAATTAAAGAAAGGCAATGTGCCATTATCCTGCCATCACACAAAGGGATAGTGTGCATATTTTAAATCTTTAATCATTGAAGGTTATTATTCCTCTTATTTTAAACAGAAACATTTGGGCTTTTTGCCCATAGCAGTGTAAATCAGGATAAATTATCAAGAGTGCAGCATATAGCAAGTGGAATTTGCACGAGAAGGCCAAAGCAAGAGTGTAGGTTACAAACTCCTCTGGGACACATATGCTAACAGCGAACTGGATAAGGGTAGTAAAATGAAAAATACACAGACTTTTAAAGGAGAAAAGGATGATTATAGCATGAGAATATTGCTTAAGACTGACATGTGATTGCTGCTTTTTATTTAATATAGAATTTTTTTTCTGAGAAGACAGGAGAAAAAAATACAACACTAGAATTTTTTTCCTCTTAAGCAATAGTTAATGTCATCATTTTGATAATGTTTTCTTCAGAATAATCTCAGTGCTTTTTATGAATCACATAACACATTCTTTGGTGGTGATTTTTTTATATTTCTGGCTATGAATAATGGTGTTGCAACAACTGTCAAAATTATACTATTGTTAAATAGAGAACAGAAAGACCTAGCTGTGCTGCTGGCAAAATACTAAGCATTAAAATTATCTTCTCATAATGCTCTGAGTAGCAGCAAGAATAACTAGATATGAAAATGTATAAATCTGAGTCATATCAGGAGATAATGCATCATTTCAGAATTATAACAAAATATGTATCAAAACAGGGATTTAATTTAAAATCTCCAGAACTCAAAGCCAAGACCTCAAATATGTTATAATTTTGTTCACAAAAAAAGTAGTAAATCCCTAAGGAAAAGCTATTATTTGAATTTCTCAGAGAAAAAAATTACTACAGCTATGAAAGTTAGATGTATATTTTACAGCTATATATATACCTTTGACTTAAATATCAATGAAAGAAGGCAGGCAAAAACCCCCACAACCCACATTCCAGAAAAAAACTGAGTATTAATAAGCAGAATTAGAAAACTTGGGTTGATGGGTTGTGCCAGACATTTGTTGTGCAACCACATGTATCATGCTCTTTGGCGCCTTTGGAGGTTTGGTTGTTTTGTGGTTTTTTTTATTTTGGTTTTTTTTTGTTTTGTTTTGCTTGGAGCTTTTTGTTTGTTTGTTTTTAGTTTTATTTTCATGTCAGGTTAATCAGGTAAATATAGGAGATGTTAAATTCTACAGTTTTTTTTAAATACTGACTGGGATCACAAGAGAATAAATCCCAATGGACCAGTGTTGTTTCGCCTAGGTGAAAGTCACAGACAGTTCAGAGCCATTAGAAACACAAAATAATGTTATAATGGAGTAAAAAGCAAAGCTGAAATTCAAAGAATAATGCAATGGGAAAGGCAGCATAAAGTGGATCTGGATTGTCTTTGTTGCTCCCTCTAAGAAAGAATTTCTCTAATTTTTTTTTTTTTTTTTCTTTTCTTATATAAAGGTTGGAGTGTTGTTATGTGGGTCAAGAATAGCATTAGAAATAATACTTTGATAGTACTTAGATTTGTGATTTTTGTTTCAAAAGTAACAGTAATCCCTGGTCTTGTCAAGACAGATATAGCAAGCAAACATTTGTGACATGATTAGTTGTTGAGTATATATCTTTCTACCAGGGAGCTAGCATGCAAGTCATTTAATTATGAAATAACATTTTTGATAAGTTAACTTCTAAGAAGCAAAGCATCAACAGATGTTTTGACAGAAATAAACACAGAGAGGCAGGAGGAATTTAGTGTCACAAGTATTTATTATGCAAGAGGTAGAGTGGAGACTTCTGCACATCGTATGCTAAAGCTGTCCTGTATTTATGAACAGCATAGCCTTCATATCTTTCAAACTCTTACAGGAATGCAAAAGAGATCTCACGCCTCAGCCATACTTCCAGGATATGGAAGGAACCCTGCAAATTTCCCAACCTTGTCGCAGTGCCTAATGCATGGACATCCTCATGCTCGCTCGGGCTAGCTAAGACACCACGGCGTGTAAAGGTACGGTCAGCTGGCAGCACCAGTTAATCCGATCCTGTGGGGTCTTGGCTCCCACGCAACCTCAGCAGTAGGCACAGCTGGTGCAAGGCAACGAAGGCAGAGATAGAAAGGCAAACTTTGCTGAGCGGGTCTCAAGATTTTATTGGAGCCCTGGCGCGGGACCACTGCACCTCCAGGTAACTGCCCAGGCAGAGCCCCCCAGGCTGCTGGGGGTGGAACAAGGTGCCCCCCATTTGGGGGTGGAACAAGGAGAAGAGGCGGTGGGTGAGCAAATCGGGGATCACCAGGAAGGGGTCACACTGGTGAATGATATTTTCATAAACCAAAAATAGATGATTGGGAGGGAACGCCCTCTGGATCTGACCTATCACTCGCCACCCTTGGAAGAACTCTCTAGCTCCAGGGGAAGGCCCCAAGATGACAGGCAGATCCCAGAGGAGGGGGAGTGGGGGATTGACATATAACAGTTGGAGGGGAGAAAAGCAGGGAAAGACCATTGGGGGGAAACAAACAGGGGTACACAGGAGGAACCACTCAATAAATTAACAGAAAATGCAATAAAAACAAAACAAATCCCACACCACTACATAACCTGAAGTTACATCTTACAAGTAAATAACAAACAAAAGTTATCTATGTATTTAATTCAACCTTTTTTGTTGTTGTTGATTCTAAATGCATTGTCAATGATTTGTACTTTAGAAGTTTAACTTGAAAGCCAAATATTCTATGATTATGTCTGCAGTGTGTTATTCTGAATTTGTGGGATGATTCATATCAATACATGGAGGTTTAGGTCAGAAAATCTAAATGATTTTTTCATACTAGGATTTACAGCAGAAGAGCTTAAGATCTTCATTATTTATCCTAATTTACACAACAGACTTTTGATAAAATATCTTATACAGAAGTGTCAAGAGAACCATTTCAGAACAAAATGTTGAAATTAATAGAAATGTAACCGGGGGAAAAAAACAAACCAAACAAACAACCAAAAAAGCCATCGCAAAGCAACGAGAAATAACAGCATTAATCCCAAAAGTCTAAAACCACTCAAATAAGGAACTATCAGATTACAGTTTGCTATGAATAAATCACTATTTGAAGGAGACTAGATTGCAAATGATAATACAAAGGTCTATAGACCAAAAACATTGATTTCTGTGCTGAAGAAGCTGGTAGAAGTCATGTAGGAATAGAATTATGTACCTTGATATGGGACATTCTGAGGAAGATTCAACAGTGACTTCACTGCAGAAAGTCTTGAATCAAAATCTGTTGTGTTTTATGACATCTTTTGGATAAGATTTATTGTAATGATGCTTAGGTTTCCAATAAACTTTTATAAGTTATATTAAAAGAAGTATAGCAGTGTCCTCTCACACCTGGCAGGTGTGCAGGCTAGCTCAGTTCTGCACTGCTACTACGAGGATCGGTCGAGGTTACAGGCAGGGTGAGTAACCTCCTCCCGGTGAGCTCTTGGTTCCCCACACCAGGGAGTGGACCCGATGGAGTTGCGATGGCGGCGACGGAAAAAGAGTCATCTCTCTTTAGGCAGGGTAGAAGGTAGTTTATTAAGGGGAGTCCAGCAAAGAGCTCCGCCTCAGACCGCTGCTGCCCAGAGAGAGCAGAGATCAAAGCTTGACAGCCACTTATAAATGGGGGAGGGCTGACAACGGGTCAGCCAACCAGGGAACACAGGGTGTGGTAACAGGGGTGTCAACCTTTGAACCACTAACAAATCACAGGAGGGTAGGAGGGGACTCCCTGGGCACCAGCCTACCACTCGACACCTCTCCTGGCTCTTTCCAGAATCCAGGGAAGGGTCTTGAAGTGACAGACAGGGCGACCACGAGGAGAGGCGGGGGAACTGACAGGGATAGGTGCAGGGAAGGAATGACTGACAGAAAACGTCTGCTTAAATACCTAACTCATAACAGGGAAAACTATTACAAAACACAAGGGGGTACAGTGGACTAAACCATTACAAAAATAACTCAAAAATCTTACAAAATAACTTAATAAAACAACTCTCACACCACTACAAAGAAGTTCTTAAAGAGATTAGATAATCATTGCCAGAGGATGGTAGCTGCCCAAGATTTGTAACAAAAGGTATTCAGGGAGAAAGAGAGAATAATAGAAAATCAAACATACAAGGAAATATAAGTATTTTGCAGTAGAGATTTCCCACAGAGTTCTTCAGGTACCTGTACTATGCACAATACTACTCAAACTACTAATAAATAATATGGAAAAAGGGAAATAGGGAGGTAACAACAGCGTATAGAGCACAAAATTAGAACTAACTACAAATAAACTCAGAGGAATCAAAGTGAATGACTGGGTGATAAAAATGACAGTCAAGACTCAGCACTGATATAAATAAAAACTAATGCTCATGAAGGGAAAACAGTCACATTTACACATATGTAGTGATAAGTTTGAAAGAACTATTAACATTAATTCAGGAAAGACATATTTGTTTCTTTATGGGTGGATCTATGAAAATAGCTTGTTGTTCAGATGTAGTCAAAAACTCAAGTAAGATATTTTGGATTAGTTGGAAATTAAAAAAAAAAAAAAAGGCAAACAAATTATTTTGTTATGTTGTAATTTCAATATTTGTTTGATCTGAAGCTTGGATATTTGCTATAGCTTTAGCCATATTCCTCTCAAAATAATGTAGAAGATCCAGAAGTGGTGCAAAACTAACAGAACAGATCAGATATATGGGGAGCTTCTACTTTACAAAAATTAAATATTCCCCAGTCTTTAGTTTAGATAAACTATGAAGAATGTAGTATATATACAGAATATAGGAAGCTGGATATCTTGCAAAAAATGAATAAACATTTATTTATGCTCCATTTTTCATCAGAGTTGATTGTACAGCTGCTGTAGAATCAGCAAAAAGCTCTTATGTGGAACTGTTTTGCACGTATGTATAATCAGTTTTTGGAATTCATTGTTATAGGAAGTAAATATGAAGAGTTCAAAAATTATCAAGCAAATTAATTGAAGAAATGTCCATGAATTAAACATGATGCTGTGGCTGCAGCCTCAGAAGTACTGAACTGAACTCCCTTCAGGAGTGTGAAGTCTCAGAACCACCATCAACGCGATACCTGAGCCAGGAGAGAAGTATTCACTGCTTCCCATAGTCCCAATCATTTATGACAAGCCACAGAAAGAGGCAGAAAATCTTTACCCTGGCCTACTATGGTGGTTTTTACATAAGGGACAAGCTGTGGGAAAGTTTTGCTAGAGTGGTATAAAAGTCCTGATCTCAAATACACAGCAGTCAACAGTAGGAGTCCCATCAGTGCCAGAGACTTTGACCCAGACCTACACCCTTGAACTACCATCACCTGTCTGGAGGCACAGGAGGAGCAGCAGCCCTGCACATCATTAGGTTTCTTTGAAGACTTTGGGAAAGGCTTCCACAAGGTTGTTCTTGCTGGCTAAATTCCATGTAACAGGATAAGTCTTCTTGCCATCAGTGCTCAGCACACATGGGATGTAACACCGAGGGGAGCGACCTGCAGGAGACATCTCTCCTCCATGCACTCTCTAAGCACAGTGTATTTTCAGCACCTGTGAAGAGAGGCTAAGTTAAACCAGGCTTCAGAATTTAAAGTTTAACAGCATAGAGCAGATTTTTTTTTTTTTCCGCCTGATCATTTTCTAGCTGGATTTCTGACATTCATCAGTTTTGTTCTTTGTGCCTCCTTCACCTATGGTGTTTACATTACAAGAGTATCACACAGACATTATGTGTATTTGGTTCCAGCAGGCTGAGGAACACAGATTTTTAAGACTAAACTCCTGTACTTACTCATAAAAGACATCATAGAAAAAAATGGTACTATATTTTGAAAGGGAGACTATTGGTTTAATTTAGCTCCATCTGCTTTAAGTATCTCTAATAAACGTCTTGCTATAATATCTGAGTGCTAGTAAGTGCAAATTAAGTTTCACTTAGAGAGATGAACTCTCACTACAAACACAAGTGTAAAGAGCTCCTCTGCTTTTAAACATTTTATGTAAAAGATTTTTTTTAAATCTTACTCATTGATCACAACTTTAAACTCTTATCATCAAACTGAAAGCTCAAGCTTCTTTTTATTGCAAAGCCTAAGATCCCTGGAATTTGCTAAAAATAGAAGTGCTATAGCTTCAAGATAAACATAAATTGTTTCATAATTTAGAAACAAAAATCAAAGTTTTCCTCCTACACACTCTGTAAGTGGCTCTCAGCTTCTAAACCCATCAGAACATCAATCTTCTTTTCTGGGGCAGAGCATTGCTGAGCACTGTGTAGCTACGCCTTGAAGCAAAGGCAGCATCCTACATTGTTAGCTGCGCCACCAAACCAACTCTTCTCTACAAATGAGCAGGTAAGGACTGAAAGCTACTTTTGAAAATAGTTGAAGACTCTACAAGGGATTTTGCAAAATAGCCCAAGATATAAAAGTATTTTTCTTCTTGGAGAAGAAACTGGTTTATACCTGGTCTGGTGTAGCTCGTCTCCATCGGAGCTACTGGCCCTGTTTTGCCCAGGCTAGCTCGAGATGGCGACAAGACAGGAAACTCCCCTGGGTCCTAAAATCCCTGGAGGCAGTGGAGGGCTTTTCTCTTTATCACGAGAGAGAGACCCCATCAGCAGTGGAGAAAAGGAGTCAGACTTAATCAGAGGGCAAATCCAAGGTTTTGTTCCAGTCTTTGTTCAGTCCCATTTGGACATCTGCCTTGGTCCCGTGGCCCTGGCTAAGTCCTGTGGCCAGCCGTGTACTCTGGGCTTATATGCAGGGGAGGGCTAAATGAAGGGACAAACACCCAATGAGGGATAAGGTGGGAGTGGAACAGGGTTGGAGGGACATTCAGGGAAACCAGTGGTGAACATAAAGGGAGGAATCTCCTCGGTTCTTGCCCTATCATTTGATGTCATTGCCCAAACTCTCCAGAAGCTGGGTGGAACAGCCAAATGACAGACAGGGTCCGTAGTGGGGGACTGGGAGGAATGTGGGAGGATGGATGGGGAAGGGTGGCAGGGGCAATCCTTGGGATATGGCATTTTCCAGGAGAACAGGGGAGTACAGAACAAACCATTACAAAATAAAACCCAATATAAAAATGAAATAAAATATGGAAACAACACACAGCAACAGTCTGGAATTTAGGCTTACCTATACTGAGGCATTGTAAGCTGATACTTGCTTGGGGAATGCTTTCTGTGCTCGAACTCTTGCCCAGGACTTTGGGGGTTTTTAGGTGAACCTGTTCCATCTGCATGCTTTGAGCATTACATCTCCTCCAGCCATACACAGAGAGAACTGGAAAGCATATGAATATAGAAATATCAGGGTCTGCAGTCAGCTGATGCAGAACTGAGGCTGGATGCCACAGCTCCAGCAGTTCATTCTCTACTCTTGCTCACAGCCATCCCTGTGTCTGCTCATGCATGGCCAAGGCATGGTCCCCAGGCACAGTTATCTTCAGCTTTCCATTGCTCACTCACAAGCAGCTGCATTGCTCTGCATCCCCTTTTTTTCCTCCACTCACCCCTCTGTATGTTGTGACATCTGCTTTCTTTTTGATCATCATGAATATGATAACCTTGGCAGAAATCACTTTAATCATAAATTTCCTTTAAAAAATGCTTCACTGAAACTTCAAACAGATGTTTTATGAGACGTTTCTGACAAAGTCAATACAGACATCTTTTCAAAATTTCTTTTCTTTGGTAAAAAGTTTAAAAAGCATCAAAATAAAATGTATAAAAGCATTCATGTTTATCTGGGTGGTGCGCATAGCCAAGCTCCCTTCTGAAAAAAATGCGATCATCCTTTAATTTCCTTTAAACCTGGAGAGATTTGAGTTTAAATTCTTTTAAAACAGCAAGATGAGTATAAAATATAAAAAAGTGCAATCTGATTTAATGAACAATTTAACAATCATCATGACTAATAAATACTGGTTATGTTTTGTGGAATTTATTGTTAGGGTTTTTTGTTTGTTTGTTTGTTTGTTTGTTTGTTTGTTTGTTTGTTTGTTTTTTAGGTATGTGTTGGCACTCTCTGAAAAGGAAAAAAACATTTCTGGTTTTAAATCAATCTTAAAAGAATAGGAGAGCTGTTTAATTTTTTCTTAAGCTTATTTACATCAGAATAGTTGTGTCAATGCCCACACCCTGAGTTAAAATATCCCAAAGATTTTCAGTTTCATTTCTTTGGCATGTAATGTCAGTTTCCAATGGTGGATTTATTGCTCTCCCCATATTTTTCTCTGCCCTTAATTTTCATTGTTGTATATCCTCACAAGTAGCCTTGGTAGTTTTGGGGTTTTTTTGGTGTTAGAGCTGTTTCCATGTTGCTAAGCAAGTCCAGAAATATTTAAAAGTATCACCAGTTTCTTCAAAATAGTCACACACACACACACAAATTATTCTTCTTATTGCCACATTTTCAATCTGTACTTTCATATATTTAAATGTAGTTGAGTATTCTTCATTCTACATTTGTGCCATTCAGAAGAATGGAAATACTTGGATTTCTAAAGAGATTCTGTACCGTAATGTCAAGTCATTCAGAGACAATAAAATATGGACCAATCATTTTATATTATCCATCTCAATAGCCTATAATCACAGTGAAAATGCCTAATCCTAATAATGGAGTTATCTCCTAAGACATCAGTTTATAGAAGTCACATGAATCATACACGGTGAGGACTCCCTCCTTAAAATATCTCATTTATATACATGTAGTATACAATAGTATTAAAAACAATGTGAGGAAAAGGAAACAGCAAGTATTTGCAAGAAAATTTTCAGAACTGATATTATAAAATTCTGGATGCAGCAGATAACTTTTAAACCTAGAATCAGTTGCCTTCACATGTAGATTCAAACAGCCTACTTGCATGATGTGAGAAAGTAAAATGCTTCCTTCTTTGGAAAATGTGTGTATATCTTCAAGCTCTATGGTCACAGTTAATGTAATTTTTGCTCATGTGCAATAACTACAAAAAAGTACTCCTCCCACAACACAGTATTTATACTTATTAACTAATATGGATGCTTATAACAGAAAAAAATATTTATTTTTCCAATAAAACATACATTATCTCTTCACTCAGAAATTCAGTTTAATTAATCTAGAGTTGTAATTTCTGTGGCCTTTCTACTTTTTTTAGTGTTTTTGCATCTAGTTATGAGTTGGAAATTAATATTATACATTTGGCCTTATACATTTCTTCAAAAGTCACTTCCCTACTTGTTTTCGTGAAATTGTTATGCAGTCAAACAATGAAAACTGAAGTTGTTTGGCCTACATGAATGAAAGTGTGGGTAGGGAAAACATATCTGAAGAATTAATGAGATGTGGATAATGAGGATATATTTATTTTTCCCATCTTGGTAATAGCAGATCAGTAAAAATATTGCACTAAGTTTTATTCAAATGATAAGTTATCACAATAATATTACTATTCCTGATTTTGCAAGGTCAGTTATGATGGCTGTATCAACTAATTTGGCCAGAAAATATTTTGAAGACCTGAAGATATACCATTAAAAGAATTATTTAAACAAGAAGATAAAATTAGGATTTCAGTCAAGTCAGACCTGATTGTAGCACTGAACTCCTGGACTTTTGTTATTAGATCAGTGCATTACATCTCTGACATACATACCAATTCTGGTTTTTTCTAACATATTTTATCATTCATGCATTTAAAATACCATCCACCATATAATCTTTCTTTCATTTTTCACTTGAGGATTTTGTCTTGACACTCAATGTCTCTGAAATCTATATTGGACTTTTTTGGTAGAGTTTCATTTTTTAATGAAAGCCTTATTAAAAAAAAATCTGGAAGTTTATGCTTTTGTATTTTTTTTTTTTTTTTTAAATAAAGGCAATTCCATCTTTGCTGAAGAGATATGCCGCTCCAGTTTTATTTAAGACACTTCAGAACACAAAAATGTAAGTGAAGAACTTATGAACTGTCATTTGCTGCCAAGTTCTTGAAGCACACAAAATGCTTGACTTGAAAACAGCCATTTTTCTCATGGAATCAAATGGAATGAGTTTCATTGACCATTGCTGAGAGACACTCTTTAACTTCTGAAAGACACATTTTAAATTCCATGTCCATTTTCCTTAAATTAAGACTGTGGCTATTTTGTACTATCAGTCACCAAATAACGGTCAGACATAGTTGCTGTCCCATTATTGCACACTTAATGTAATACAGCTAAGAACAGAACTAAAATCCACTGATTTCTATGTTCTTATATTACTATTGTCTCTAAATAAATTTAGTAGACAAATTTATAAAAACAAGTAGTTGTCGATTTTCTACTCATCATTTACACTCTAAACAAAAAATAGAAAGAAACCCCAATTAGCTTATTTAATAGAATACATAGGAAAAAAAAAAAAAAAGGACAGTCAACCATTGCTTGTATTAGGCCACTCCCCTACTACCCTGAAGAATATGATATTTTATGGTAACTGACACAAACAACACTTACATTTGTTCTTATGAAGTTACTGTAGAACAAAACTGAGCACTAAATAAGAAAGGAGATCTTCATTAAGTAGGAGGGTCCTATACAACCTGTAAAAATTATTTCTACCTCCCATGAGGACTGAATTTCAGTGTATTTGAAACCCCAATCTAAGAACATGACAAAACTGTCATTACTGAAACCATCACGCCTTTTTCATGAGTTCTTGTAATTCCCTTTAGTGCTACTGTAGTGGGAAAAAGATTTTGTCATGCCTTAAGGCGATAGCTGTCATAAAGGAATCCTCAGAGAATGTATGGCAGCCTTGCCCAATAGCACAAAGAACAGATAGGTCAATCGGATTTACCTGTAAGCATCTGACATAGAATCCTCTTGCTCCCATCACTTATATAGCCTTATCCTTCCCCCTCTGCCACTTTGAGATTGCTGACTGGGAAAGGAGAAAGTAGAGAGTGTTGCTTCTAGAGACTTAGATGATAAGTCTGGCTGAATTATTATTGCTGGTCAAGATGCTAATTACATATCTTAGCTCTGATTTGCACCAGTACATGACACTTCCCAGAACTGGGTTAGAGTTTTAAGACTTCTTGTCTAAATTTTGATGCTGTTCAGGAACTCTTTCCTTCTTTGTTATTTCTCAGTTAAAATAGCACTATTCCCTCCACCTAATAGTTTTTTGGTTTTTTTCAGTTAATTTTAGTAAGTTTGTCTTTAACTATTAGCAAATCTTTCTTGTCACTTACTTCAGGAACTGATAAGAATAACTTTCTTTATAATTTGCTTATTTCTAAAAGGTGAAAAATGTAGCATTATTTAAGTAAAGATATAGGCATTTTGACACATCACAGCTTCCATGAAATATAGCATCAAAATATTATTGAAAGCTTATTTTGATAGTGTTTTGAACCCTTCATAGAAACGATTCACCAAATCCTTAACACCAGAAATAAGTGAATTTATTCACATAGAGAAAGAAAACCCTTGTCACCTCAGGAAATTTTCAGCAAATGAGCCAGTAAAATTCTGGATAGCAGACATCATAAAGTTTTCTCATTGCAAATGGGAGAGTGAAATAAGAAAGGAAGTTACTGAGTAAAAGCAAGATGACTATTTCTACCCAGACACAGAAGAGGAAATAGTTGTGTAAGCTAGGATACAATTAGATGAGTCTGGTGTTCCTTTTCCAAATTAATCATGGAGAATAAAGGATTAACTGGCAAAATTTCCTCATGTAATAGAAGAGAATCTTTGTTTTTTCAAGATAATTTTGTGCCTCTCTGGAAGACTTAAACAATTTCTTATGACAGAAAGAATGTGTGCCAAGAGCATATGGGCCAGGAGACTGAATATTGCTGTAATAAGTACATGACTTCATTTAGGGAGAGTAGCCAACTGCCACAGTTATCCTGATTATTGGATATGGATCTCTAGTGATATAAAGGTTCAGGAGTAGTAGTAGCAGTATCAAGGAACAAGACAAAAAGTACTCATGTTGACTACTTTGAAAAAAGTAGAATATATAGGTACACATCTAAATGTTTATATAAGTCCAAGTATAGATATTTCTGTCTGATCTTGGATATAGGTATTTGTAGATTATTGAATTATCATAAAATTTATTTGGAACACATTTTCAGATTGTTTGGAAGTATGTTTCCAAAACAACAGGTGCATTTGCACAATAAAAGGAAACATATAACTTCCTAAAAGGTATGCATGTAGTTTGAGGGTTTTTTTCAGATGCTAGAAAAGGATTAGAATGTACAGAGATAAATCTGCCAATAATACCGGTGATTAACAGTGTTACATCCTTTCAATCCAGACCAGAAGTCCACACATAAGATAGTGTGCCGTTGTCTTGAAATCTGTAAGCCCTGTCTTCTTTAGAAAATTATTGAAAAAATGTATACTTAAAAAAAACCCACAACAACAACAACAAAACCAACCAAACAAACAAAAACCCCTGATTCTCTTAACAGTCACTACTTTTAGCAGGAGTCGTTCTTAATTCTGTCCCCTATCAGTTGTGTTTCTATAGGAAACTTCACAGGTTCACAAGAGGTGCTTATTTTAAGCTCATCCACTGTGATTGCTATGATTATGACTTGGCAAACATCTTTCTCAGATCAAACTAAGGACTATCATTTTAGTAATACCAGTATGATACTTGAAGATACTAATATAAGTGGAAATGTGATACACAGAAAGGGGCTTCTAAATGGAAGAATGCACCTACAATCTACTGCCTAAAACAGGAAAACAAAAGCATTGACATCAGTTGTCTTTATTTCTCAGTCCCAAAACACTGCATAGGAAGAGCATTGTTAAGGATAAAAGAAATGTTCATTTTTCTCAATATTAGTGTCTTTAGAATGACTCCTCTCAAGAACTGTACAGGTTAATTGCTAATTGATGCAAATAATCTGATATTTTCTATCAGTTGAGGACTGTAAATATCATTGTAAATCCTCTTATGTTTACTCCAAAGACCAAAGTAGGTATCTTATCTTGTCCCCTTATGACTGCCGTGTATCTTGTACTGTATGCATGTGTCCTTTGAACGAAGGACCTTAATGCAGTGACTTGTGCTGCCAGGATTTTGACAGAATTTTATTATTTCAAGCCTTCCAGCCATCCTTACAGCATAGTACACAATGAGAACACTTCTAAAATAAAGTGTAATCAGAAAGGTAGGTCACATGTGAAGTACATGTTTGCATAGGTTCATGTACTTTATGGTGATCATGACACAAGGACAGAAAGTTCTAGTAATACAAGCTCTGAACAAACATTATCTTAAACACTTTGTCCCTAACAGAAAATATGTCACTTAGGCATTTCTCAACATGTTAAAAAAAAAAAAAAAAAAAAAAAAAAAAAAAAAAAAAAAAAACCCCACACCTCCACAAAGAAAAAAATGTGCAATATACAAGAAAGAAAAATG